>NW_028279041.1:0-202768 GCF_059751315.1 Micrasema longulum
TAGTATGGACTATCAAATAACTATGAGACTACAATGTTTTTTTTCATTTTTCATTTCATTTCATTTCATTTTTTTGCACCACAACAGGCCAGGATGCCCAATTACAGTGGTGAATTACACTACAGAACAACCAGGCTTGAGAAAGATCATATTTTAATTTTTGTGTTCTCACCGGGAATCGAACCCGGAACCTTCCGTGCGTGAGTCAAGCGTCTTGACCACTACACCACGGAGGCCGCCAACCTAACCGCCCGGCCCGCGCCCTAATTCCTCCTCGGACTTCAGTATAAAAAATCATGTAGAATATTGAATGAAAAACAATGTATTTATTAAACATTTTTTTAGCAATAACATTAAATTACGTGACATTAATTATCTATGGAAATAACAGGTAAATACCAATTGAAAGTAAACAGTATGTGAAAAAAATCAAAGTAAAATAATGAAATTAACGGCAAAAGAAATGACATAATGGTTAAGTATGGTTGATTATGACAATAAGACTTAATCTTGGGCAAAATCACAAGCTGCGTCAGAGGTATAGTCCTTAAAATGTAACATGATTAGAATGACAGTTGTCAGAAAAAGTGACGACATAACTTTGTAGTAACGTCAAAGGAGTTATTTATATTGACACACGAAAAATCATTTGTATCTGGCGTGTTAATTATTTTTTTAAATACAATGCTTGAAACATAAACCCACATTGATATATAAAATCAGCTTTAAAACTAAAAGAAAACTAAAATAAACCTTATTATTAACGACGTTCTTACAAGGTTACATCATTTCGCAAAAACTTTAGAGATGGGACAAATTGATCGAATAAAAAAATAATTCATTTGATGTTATTCATGAAAGAAGTATAAATGTCTCATTCTTTGGTGAATAATTGTGTTAAACACACTATAATAGGCTTGTTTTTGCGTTTTTATATCAATTTTCGGAAACAGAGTTTCATGATAGCATGAAATAACTGATAAAATCGATTTGATTAGTGATCAGTAATTTCCCATCGGTACCAAGCGGTGCCTAGGGCACCGCTTGGTACCGATGGGATTATGACGATAATTTCAAAACAAAATTACGCAGCATCAATGCTTATTTTTTTAATAATATAATCTATATTGAGCATGGATGTTTTATGGTCCTGGAATGTTAATTCAGTTTTCAATGAACAATGCAATTGTGTCGTAAAGAATGATAATGATATTATTGAAGACCTTTATTAAATATTCAAGTTCCGAGCAATTCTGTCTCCGTATATAAAGTTCCTAGTTCATACGTCATCATATTAAATGAATAATTAATGGTCTTCAAAGAATTATTTATTATTATGATTAGATATGAATACAAATCGTACTTATTAAATACGAGTCGAGAGGCGTAGCGGCCATATTAATGCACGAAATTTTTCGATTTTTACATCTTAACATTGATTGTATTATAATGATAACATATCTCAACAGAGACCACGATTTAAGTTAAGAGATAAAGGAGATATGTTTTTATTATTCATTAACAATATTTATACAATCAAAATTTTATTTGACATATTATTTCGGCTCTTTAGGAAATCATCATAATTTAAATGTAGAATATTATTGTCATAGAATAAAGAATAGTCCAGAAGGAGCGTAGAATTATATTTGAATAAATCGGACTGTGTCCGAAAATTCCCCCACTATGCCCCACTTTCGCCGCGCGCATTCGTGATGTCGCCGCGTAATGTTGCACGATGGGAACAAATATAATCATAACAGTAAGGTAAAAAAAAAGCAATATGTTAACTTCTCTAAATTTGTAATGTGCACGCAGAAATGTTGATTGACACAGCAGAGTAGATAAGTAAAGGGTCATTTAATAAGAGTAATCGAATTAATGAACTTTTAACTTAAAATATAAAACAAGTTTTATTTTACACAAAACTGTTATTTTTAGATCATGTTAAATAATATTTGATGTTTTAAAGATAATGTCGTTCATATGTCCCCCACGGCGTTGTTTAATCCGAGGTAGGGTAAAAAAAAAATACCACCCTGGCAACACTAACGAAATATCCATTTTGATTTCTTCCACAATCTGACAGATGGAAAAATAATTCAATTTTTAAGTAATGTATTCGCTAATTACACATTCATTTGCTAATTACATATGAAATGTGATCCCATCCTGTTTCTTTACGATCCTAGCAGTATTTCTACACTTTAAAATGACACAACACGGCATAGTTGAATTCAAAACAAGGGGTGCGTTCTGGGCCACGGTCTACAAAGAAACTACTGGGTCCAAACGTAAAACTACTCATTTATGAGTAGTTTAGTCGCCTTCTGTTTGATGCTCGTATGCGGTTTCTAGACTTTTCTTAATTCTATGATTATTGTATAATTACAAATAAAATTTACTTAAATTTTCCAGCTGAACAGATTGACTTTAATTTTTTTACTTAATCTTGTAAACTTGTCGTCCCTAAGCGAGGAATTCTTAATGATGCTATCAATTTTAATAAAATCGTGAATGGCACACTGGACGTCCCCGATTTAACACTTGTATAGCTGTGATATCACACTAGTATACATACAATACAAGATTTGATGAATCTCTTATTTTAAAAATAATGAAGTCGTATTTTTTGTAATCCTCAAATGGGCATTTTCACACCGGATTTGGAAAGTGAAATTTGTAAAAGTATGCTGGATTTTAATATAAAAAAATATTTATCCTTGCTGCGTGAAGAACGAACGTGAGTCAACAGCAATATGTAAGAGAGAGCACGAAGATACAATTCATAACAAGGAAGACAGAGACGCTTTTCAGTGGCCGATGTTTGCGTGAAACAGATTCAGTCAGTTATTTACAGTGATGACACGCACGCATGTAAGATGACCGGCGTTCTATGATTTTTATTTATTTTTCTATAACGGGGCTAAATTATATGTTTATTTTTATAAATTATAGAAAAGGAATTATTAAACAGTATGTCTCCGTGTTTTTTTTTTTCAAATGTCTGAATTATAGTCCTTAAAATATAGCTTGATTAAAATGACAGCTGCCAAATAATGTCTAATATTTTTAATATTTTTAACCACTTATTGATTATCAAAACCAACTAGTTTCGGCAACTCGCGTTGCCCTCTTTAGGGTTATATATGGTCAGTATATAACCCTGAAGAGGGCAGCGTGAGTTGCCGAAACTAGTCGGTTTTGATAATAAATAAGTGGTTTAAAAAACAAAGTGATTTTATTTATTCTTTTAAAACAAAGTTAATTCTTTAAATATCAATAATATTTCCTTCATTAGTTTTCGATTTACTATTTGATTACAATTTAGATTGAAAACAAAACTACTTAAACATTGTGGCTTTTGCTGAGCGATACGGATCGTCATTATTGTGGAGCTCAAAATGATTACGTCACACGAGCGAGCGTGACGTCACGACATTCTAATGTACCTATTACCCATATAATTTCACAAGGATTTTCTCCACATTTCCATCGAATGGAAATTGTATTCACGCCATGTTTTACATTAGATAGGAAAAAACATGGTTTTTTCTTTTCGTTCAACAGTTTTCATTTTATTGAGAAAACATGTTATGTATAATATTCCCAAGGAGTTTTGGGAAAAAGTCATTTAGGGACGAACACATAGCAATATTTATTTATATACGTATTAACAAATTTAATGCAACAGAGCGGGAAAACATTTTTGAGAAGGGAATATGGATGTCTAGACATTTACAGGACCTACCTATTGGCTGGTTTAAGTTACCGCTTAACACACTAACATTAACCATTCTGCCCATGTTTAAACAAACGATTCAGCCAGATAAATCTCACCCACATCAATAAAGGTTTCAGCTCCTTTACTTTACAAAAGTCAGTAAAAGTACATTCCTCCACGTGCCCGAAACCGTTTAAAACACCATGCGTCTTCCTATCGGTTTTATTCGTACAAAAAGCGATGTTTTTTTTTGTAAATAAACGAGTTACTCTTTTTAAATTTTCGATTTCATATACCGTGATTTTAATTCAATCTAATTCTACTTCTCCCACTGCCCCTTTCACTGTGAGTTTGGCAAATTATATGGAGGGCCTTTGTCGGATATTGTCATTCATCCTCATGACCATATTGCAAACACGAATGGTAGCAAAAACTGTATTTACTTGTATCACATATGGTTTACTCGGCCACTTTACACGCTGTGTATCAATCACCACACTTCTGCCTCTGTGTTCATTAAACCCTGTCACATCAGAAACCGCGATGATCAGTATGAGCAAGAAGACTTATTGGCACATGAAAAAAATTTTTTGAGACGAATAAAATTAAAAAATATATAATATCAAAAAAAGAAAATGGTTTCTGACATCTGCAAAGGAGCGACAAGGGGGAGGGGAGGGGGAGTCTTATACGCCAAAAACACGCGGCCGCGCTCCCCTCGCTTCTCCTCTGCAGAAGTAAGCGACCATTTGTTTTGTTTAATATAATTAATATATCTTTCTCTAAATGTTTTTTAAATAAGCTAATATGTCTTCTTGCCCATACTGATCATCGTGATTTCGGATGTGACAGGGTTTAAAGAACATCCTGTATATGGCACATCAATATGGTAAATAGTAAACTCAAGCATTCGGAAAATCAACTAAGAGTTTCCTACTCAAATCCCCCCCACTAAATCCAGTCCTTTACTCCTTTCTTGAAAATATTTTTTGTCTTTGATAACTGAATACGTTCTACCAAAATATTGAACACTCTCGGTGCGATAAATTAGAGATGTCTCTGAGCAAAAGTCGTACGGGTTTTGGGTATGACATAATTCATGCTCTGGGAAAACCTCGTACGGAGCTGAGACCTCGCTTCTTTGTTCGACCAGAAGTGTGGTACTTATTTTAGGTACATTTGTCTCACATCCAGCACCTTCGTGCATTGGAACAACTGTTCTGGCGGGTATGTTGGAGGGCGCCGGAACTCTGAAAACTCTGAAAATATAGTATCTCTGTTTCCATAAATCCGAGGATTGTCTGCAAGTACAATATTTATTTATTTATTTAGTATTTCACAGTTTTAAAATGTACAGAGTTTAATTGTTTCAGGTCCCGACTAGCTAGGAAATTCCTGTGTTTAGGAAGGACCTTATTTTTTTCATGTGTTTTTTATATTTTTAATTTCATTAAATGATGCTTAATAAATTCAAGGAATAATAATAACATTAGAAAAAATCAATATAAATATAAATTAGAAAACATGCAAGTAATAATAATAAAAATTGAATCATAAAAATAAATTAGAAAATATGCCATTAATAGTAAATAAATGAGACACAATTATTATAAATTATAAAACATACCGATAATAATAAAAATTGAACCACAAATACACATTATAAAATATAAAATTAGTAATTAAGAAATTAAACAAAAATATAAATTGGAAAACATACCGATAATAATAAAAATTGAAGCTTAAATACAAATTTGAAAATATATCGTTAGTAATTAAAAATTGAAGAACAAAAATAAATTACAGAATATACCATTTAATTTTTTTTTTAAAATAAGATACGGTTAAAATACTAGTATTAAAAAGAAAAAAAAACATATGTAAATGAATAAACATAAAAAGTAAAAATGAAATATACATAAAAACAATAAGAGATTTTTTTCAATTAAAAGCAAACCATTTTTTTATATATTATATAATATATATATAAAAAAAATTCTTACAGCACTTTAAATTTCCGCCGATGGAATTTTAGATTATTTTACAAAAAAATAAATATTTTTTATCGGTTTTTCGGAGCAATTAAGCGTGTCAGTCCTCTTGTGTGATTTCCTAATTTTTAATCGAATTCTTATCAAATTGACAGCCATGTAGAGTACATGCTATCAATTTAACCACATATGGGAGTTCCCTTTATCTCTGTGAATCATCCCTTATCTAAATCGACCTACTAAGTTGACTCTGTGTCAATCACTTTTAATGAAATAAGGCAGAGGTATTCAACTGCCATATTATCCGGGTTTGTGCACAATGGTTTCCAAACAATATGGTATTTTCACAAATCGGAAATTTGTAAAGTTAAAGAGCTGAAACCTCTATTGATGCGGGTGAGATTCGCCTGATACCTGAAAATATTTAACAAATTACAACAGGGATGGAGAATACCTTAAATAAGGGAATATGGAAGTCTAGGCATTTATAGGGCTTATGACCTGTCATTGGCTGGTTTAAGTGGCCACTTTACACACTGTGTAACATTCACCATTCTGCCCATGTTTTAACATAAAGGTTCCAGCTCTTTTACTATACAAAAGTCAACAGATCGAAGAGTTGAGGAAATAAAGACATTTAAGATAAGGTTATTTAGAAGTCTAGGCATCTACAGGGCTTATGACCAGTAAATGGCTGGTTTAAGTGGCCACTTTACACACTGTGTAACATTCACCATTTTGCCTATGTTTGAACATCCATGTTTCTTTAATTCTTCCATTTGTTGATTTTAGTGAAGTTAAGGAGCTGAAACCTTTATTGTTGTGAATAGATTCATCTGAATAGAATTATTTCACATACTAGGCAACGCCTGAAAACAATTTTTTAATTTTTAAACTTCTTCTTGGACCAGTTGGTTTCATTACAATCTTTGAGTTTGTCCAAATGTTCGTAGACAAAAGACTGGATTTCACCCCCTCGGGAGTCATTAAGATTAACAAATTACAACAGGGATGGAGAATACCTTAAATAAGGGAATATGGAATATGGAAAAGGGAATATGGTTGCCACTTAAACCAGCCAATGACAGGTCATAAGCCCTGGGAATGCCTAGACTTCCATATGTCCTTATTTAAGGTATTCTCCATCCCTGTTGTAATTTGAAAATATTTATTTATTTATTAATATTTTTTGCTTACAAACTTTAATTAATAATAAAAAATAATGTGACCTCACCGGGGTTTCCCGTGCCGAGGACACTTAACAATATACTTTTTTTTAAATTACATTTGGGAATAAACTAAGAAGACCAACTTAAAAAACGAAGATAATTAACAAATATTCAGACAGTTTTAAAAACAAGGTATTTATGTACATCTATATTATTTATATTACAAAACACACAATGAAAATAACAAAAACCTAACATAAGCTATACACTTGTGGAGCAGTTGAATCAATATTGGTATGGGCGAATGAGACAATCCATTTTACTTCTACCTAGCTCCACTATCCATTTTTTTATAGCCTTTTTAAACATTTACTCGTTAATAATTGTTTTAATAGATAGTGGAAGTAGGTTATAGATTTTAATTGAATAATACTCAAAGTCGCTTTGTCCGAAAGTGGTTATATCACCATCAAACATCAACTGATGGAAGAATTGAAGGAATATAGATGTTCAAACATCGGCAGAATGGTGAATGTTACACAGTGTCTAATGTGTCATCTCAAACCAGCTAATGACAGGTCATAAGCCCTTTAGATGCCTTGCTTTCCATATTCCCTTCTCTGAAATGTTTTTCATCTCTGTTGTAATATATTGGTCCTATACAAAGATTATTGATTTTACACAATATTATTTTTACGTTTTTGTTTACGTTTGTGGAAAATTTTACCTTGGCTGCTATTCTGAACGCTTTCGCCGCCATAGAGAAAGATTTTAAATATAATTTTATTTTTATACATACGAAATACTGTAGAAATCCGTATACCCTAACTCCAGTCATCCGGATTGCCAAATATCCATATCGTCACCAGGAAATAAAAAAAATAAAAGGAATCGTTTTTAATTTTAATGTAATTGTGCGATTAACTTTGTTGGACTTGTTTTAGTAAGTTTTAATTGTAATTTCAATTCGCTGTATCATTTCAAATGCAACAAAATCTGGCACTCATTAAGCCGGATAACTGGAGTTTCTGTCATTGGCTCGTCCCTGAAAACAATTTTCCCACTTGTATACTTCTTTCACCAGTTAGTCATGCGTTGCCTAGTAGGGGGATTGGTTCGGCTGGATGAATCTCAGCCACATGATAAGGTTTTAGCTCTTTTACTTCACAAAAGACAGCAGATGAAAGAGTTAAATAGGTTGATGCTAGATTTCCGTCTTGAATATGGTGGTGCTAGGAATAGAGCGAATTTATGAGTAATGATTTTCTTTTTTTGGGCCTACTAGGTTTGAATTATTTGGCTGGTGGAGGAGTGGTAACAGTTCTGGTTCTCCCGATCGGACTGGTTTCTTCCGGTTTACTAACAATCTAATGAACTAACATACCCAATCGCCGTCAGAAATGGGAAAATTTGATTGAGGGTGACAGAGAGAACCAGGGCGTATGTACTCCCTCGCATAGTAAAGAGACTCCCGGACGAAATAAAGAATAGTGATACAAATAAAAATAAAGTAAAAATGGTTTTAAAAATCTTTTTCTTAAATTCTAAATTTAGTGTGTAAAAAAAATATAAAAAAATGGGGAAACCAAACAATTTTATACAGTGTCAAAAAAGTGTTTGTTTATTATGATCGGGTTGTGGTCCTGTGGCTAGTGTCTCGGACTCACGGACCAAAGGTCTGTGGTTCGAATCCCACTCTACCCCAACTTGATTCCATTTTCTAATAGTGAGTTATTTACAACTCGTTGAAAATGGCCCTCAAAATGAAATATTTGGGTAAATCATAAGAACGCAAATATTTCTTTTAAAAAAATATATATATATTTTTTATATATTTCGGTATCAAAAAAGACTTGATTTACTTGTATTTATTAATTTTTTAAACTTTTATTTTATTTATATATTTAAGATTTTTAATATTTTTATGTAAACATTATTATATTGTGTTACCAAAATGTTTAAAGAGAGAAATCCCTGCAAAAAAACTGCTTTTGCAGTTTGGCGGAAATTAAAAAAATTGTTTAGAAGAATGCTTATGTAAATTTTTTTTTTTAAAAAAGACAAATTGACTGTATGTACTTAGGTTGCTCTGACGGCGATCGGAACATTGAAAGCGGTGAATGTAAATTCAAAAAATTAATATACGCGAATCTTTTGAAAAAAAAAACCGTTTATTACAGCTAAAAAAGATTTTTTTTTTGCAATGTGGGGATCTGAAAAGAGGCCACAATACCTTTAAAACAGATTCGGGTAAGTGGGTGAGGCTTTCAGAAAAGCTGGAAAAAATGAGGAAATGTGAATATTTAAACATAGGCAGGATGGTGAATGTTACACAGTGTGTAAAATGGCCACTTAAAACAGCCAATGACAGATCATAAGCCCTGTAAATGCCTAAATTTTTATATTTCATTCTCGAAAATGTTTTCCCTCTCTGTTGCAACAAATTTTTATATTCCACGTTTTCTATACTGATTTGAAGCTAAAACTTTACCTATAAATCATCAATATAAACTGCGAATTGTGAAAAAAAACGTCTCACACGATGACAAAACTAATAATGTTTATCTTTTCATTGTTTACAGAACAGACAGGCATCGGAATCCGTGCCCCCTACGAAGCCAGCAAAGTCGAACCTCCATTACCCGAGTGATAAAGCAGAACACCGGCTCCACAGGGCGAGAAACTCCGTATTCGAGCCCCGCCCCGGCCCGACATACAGCGACATCCACAGCAGCGTCAACTCCGACTGCTACAGACAGGAAACAGGAAACGTCCGTCCCGTCAGTTCGCCCGGCCGAGTTGTCGACCCGCAAACACCCCGCCATCTCGTGCACTCGCCCGCCGGCTGTCCGCGAGCCCCGGTCCGGTACATCGGCGCCAAGACCGACAGCCGCTTCGACTACTCGAGCGGCGCGCAGCAGCGGAAGCTGGTGCGCAGAGAAACGGTCATAGCCAGCTGGAAGTATCTTAAGAACGAGAGAGAAAAGGCGCTGGGCGCGAAGGAGCCGAGAAAGATCTCCCGGAGCCACAGCGAAAGGCAAAATGGCGGTCTAAGAAAGTTCTCTTCTAAAAGAAAAAGCGTCATTTACACTTACGATCCGGTGCGCAAGGTCTTGAACAAAGCCTACACGTACGACTCTGATTCGGAATCGTCGGACGAATCCCTCAAAAACCACGCTGCTTCAACGCGGTCTTCATCGAGTATTTCTCTGGACACCGAGGATCAAAAATACGGGTGCCAACGCTCATCTTCGTTTACAAAAATAAAGACGCTTTTCATGAGAGTCTTTAATAATAAATCGCTGTAAAACGTACTAAACACATTTTAGCGTAGTTTATTTGTAGTTTCTTAATTCTAATTTTAATTATTTTTCCCGCGTAAATGATTCCGAGATATTTTTCCTCTTCGCATGTGATACCCTTTAGTGATATAATATTATTTTAAATTATAATAATTTACATTTTGTATGTAACATTCGCAAAATACGAGTATGTTAATCAACTGTCTCGCGTCTAGGAGCGATTTGTGATTGTTTGACTGCTGAAATGCATCCGCATTCTAAATTTAAATAGCGTTATTCAAAGCCGCCAAGATTCCCTCCAAATCGAAGAAGATGAAGAGCGGAGAGAGGGTCCCGGAGGTGAGCAAGGAGAAGGAGCGCAGCGACGGAAGCACCAAGAAGAAGCGGGACGGGGACGGCAGGGAGAGGAGCAGAGAGTCCGGGAAGGACCGGGACACGGAGCAGACTAAGGAGAGGTCCAAGGAGAGAGACAAGGAAGATCAGAGTAAGGAACGGTCGAAGGAGAGAGAGAAAGACGGTCTTCACCTTGGCAACAATGTGAGGCAGTTGGAGATCGGCAGAAGTCAGTCGCCAGCGCTAGCCGAACTCAGAACGGAATCCCTGCCCATCACACAATTATATCAGGTAAGATTTCTTCTATTATTTTGTTTATTTTTGTTTATGCATTTTTACTTTTCATATATTAATCACAATTGAATCCAGGGCCTCAATTATGAACTTTATCTTCATATGTACACATCGAGACGGTATACTTAACTTCTGTACTATCTGTATCTTCCTCGGTATGTTCTACCTACAGCTCGACATCATATGATCGAAACGAACCAATGAATGACCGCAAAAATTAGTCCGCGTTTCTTACTTCATTAACATTTCCAATAGTTCTCATTTATATTTCAAATAGGCTTCTGTGATAGAAAGTGCCCACTTCAAACCGATTATAAACTCCAATAAATCCCAATTCAAGCAAAAAATGCTCGCTTGAACATAATTTTTAAATGAATTTTGACACTTGCCAAGACGATTTGCTTAATAATCGTCTGCATTTATCTACCGAGCGACTACAAAGCCGGCTCCTTTAACGTCCCGATACGTACACTCCGGAAGATATTAAAACAGACGGAAAAATATAATAACTAATAATGTTTTTATTGTGGCAACTTTCTTACACCTAGATACTCTTATATGTTAATAGGGTAGAATCTAGCGACATTATTTTTTGCATCTAGCCACTTGTTCGGAAACTGACAGTTATGTCAGAATTTAATTCGACTTTAAAATTGACTTATTTCTCTCTTATATTTTGAATAGGCTTTTAAGAAAAAAAGTGCCAACCTCAAAATGATTAAAAATTTAAGTAAATCGTAATTAAAGGAAAAATTGCTCGGCGGAACATGATTTTTGACACTTTTAATGCGTAGATAAACGTATCGAGGGTTTCTAGACCCGTTGGTATAAACCGATATACTTACATTACAACTTGATGGTGGGGGAATCTGAAACAGGGGGAAAACATTTTTGGGAAGGGAATATGGAAGTCTAGGCATTTACAGGGCTTATGACCTGTCATTAGCTGGTTTTAGTGGCCACTTTACACACTGTGTAACATTCACCATTCTGCCCATGTTTGAACATCCACATTTCCTCAACTCTTCCATCTGTTGACTTTTGGGAGGAAATCCAGCCAGTCTGCAAGCATTTGGACATACTCAAACATTGTTGAATAATTATTTTATTTGAAAGTTACTAATAGGTTGAAATTATCTCATTTGGTTAAAAAGTTACGATGTTTTAGAAATCGGACTATCACAAAATCTTCTTTTATGAACATTTCGTTAAATGTGACTCCCGTGGTTTTATACTTTAGGGTAGATTTAATGTTTTCTTGTTTTCGTTCTAGGAACCAGCATCTTCAACATCTTCCAAACATAGCAGCGAAAGGAGTCATCACTCCAAGAGCCATTCCCGGGACTTGGGCAATGCCCCATCTCCACAGTCTGACCAGCAGCCACCGAGCAGATCGTAAGTACCATTATTATTATTTTTATATTTTGTCTATGCCAAGCGGACGAACGTAGTTCTGTTTGTGAAATAAAAGCAAAGTCTCGGACGAGCGTTTTCCACTCAATTACTACTCTCGGGTAGCTAATGGTTGTAGACAGAGCTGGCAGTCTCCTAAGGACATGACAGATGCGAGACCTTGAACTGATAGATGACTTTGTGTACCTCGGCTCGCTTATCTCCAACAACGGCAGTTGCAGACCTGAGATTGGTCGCAGGATTCAAATAGCCAAACAAGCAATGAACCGTTCGGAGAAGATTTGGCGAGATCGAGGTATATCAATAAACACAAAAAAGCGGTTGAAGGAAGCCCTGGTATTCTCCGTTTTCCTATATGGGGCTGAAACGTGGACAATGCGTGCATACGAGAGGAAGAGGATCGATGCATTCGAGATATGGTGTTGGAGAAGCTGCGTGTGCCTCGGACAGCCAGAAGGACGAATGCATCGATACTGGAAGAGCTGCATATTACAACTCGTCCATCAGTGGTGTGTTTGAGAAGGATACTGTCTTTCTTTGGACATATTGCCAGACGTGAGCCAGACAAACTAGAAAAGGCAATAATGTTGGCCGAGTTGAAGGTAGGAGAAGCCTATAGATGGACTGACCAAATAAAGGTGGCTACGGGGCTAAAATTTGATGAGTCGGTTCGTCGGGCTGAGGACAGACTGGAGTGGAACAGACTAATCTGAAGTGTTCACGGTGATCTCGATCCTCAGCATTGAGGGACCGACTTGGAAGAAGAAGATTTCTTTTGGGTAAAACTCCTGATAAAAAATCAAGTGGAAATATGTCCATTTCGTTGTGTATTCGTTGGCGTGTTCGCCTACTATGTTTGGGCTCCCGGGCTTGATTTCTGGAAGGATCGACATTAAATATTTGTTTATAAGGTGGTTCTTTCAATGATTGCTCTCATCGTAAATTTATTACTGCGTAAATTTTTTTTTTCCCGGTGATGGGTAGCTAGTACACATTGCGCGCCAGAGGTATAGTCCTTAAAATGTAACATGATTAAAATGACAGTTGTCAGAAAAAGTGACGACATTACTTTGTAATAACGTCAAAGGAGTTATTTATATTGACACACGAAAAATCATTCGTATCTGGCGTGTTAATTTATTTTTTCAACATAATGTTTGACACATAAATCAACATTAATATATAAAATCAGATTTTAAACTAAAAAAAAACTCAAAAAAGCCTAATTATCAACGACGTTCTTACAAGGTTACATCATTTTGCAAAAACGTTTGAGATTGGACAAATTGATCGAATAAAAATATAATTCATTTAATGTTGTTCATGTATAAATGTCTTATTTTTTGGTGAATAATTGTGTTAAGCGTTTTTATATCAATTTTCGGAAACAGAGTTTCATGATTGCATGAAAAAACGGATAAAATCGATTTGATCAGTGATCAGTAATTTCCCATCACTAATGACATTAGTTTGAAAGCTGTCATTTTAATCAAGCTATATTTTAAGGACTACAGTTTTTTTCCTTTAAAAATAAAATTATCTAAAAACTGTAAAATTCGAAGTATTAAATCAGTGTGTATTTATCGATCACACGACTTACGTAAATTTAATGGGCATATTTTTCACGTTATATTATGCAAATAGTTCATAAAACATGCGACCTTCGTTTTCTAATCAGCGGGCCGAACCAGCCTCCGTTATTCATAAATCTCTATCAAAATTATTTCATGATTACGTTCCATAAGAGCGTCTATCCATAAACAGGTGCAAACTTCATTTCTAATGAAGATTTTTAAGGAAATAAGGTCGCGGAATCACGTAGGTGCTCATTGCGTTATAACATTTACATAGTTAATTATTCAAAACGTGAAAAACATCATTTTCTTGGATATCAAATGGAGTTTATTTTCAAATGGATCGGTATACTTTTTACAAAATTTTAAAACACAGTGTCATTCAAAATTGTGGACTCAATTTCGCACTGGCGTATCGTCGTATTTCCCTGAGCCCAGGCGGATGAAGAATACAGCTATGTATGTAAAATAGAACTATAGTCAACAATATTTTGAGTTTGTCCAAATTTTTGTAAACAAGGACTGTATTCAACTCCCTGGGGCGCTGAATCTTATGGTCGTGGTTGACGCTCGGGTAAATGTCTCTATTTACGTGTGTAACCACTACCGTTCTCAATATATACTGTTGAATAATATTCAGTTCTCTGAATTCTTTGAAGGGCAAGTCACTTGGATAACGAAATGTTTTTTTTTTTATTACTAGGATTAAAGATTTCTGTGCAATTGCTACAGGTTCAAGGGCGTTTTGGTTGTATTATTTATTACTTTAACTAATAAAATTTAAACTCTAAAAAACATATTTTATCAATTACTAGCGACCCGACAGCCGTTGTCCTGCCCAAACGTTGGCTAGCCTGCTATTGGCGTAGAAAAATACTTTTCATTGATAAGTAGGTACCTAGGTACTTGTTTGTGATTAAATTCCAAAACTAAAAATTGTTAATATTCAAATATTGAATGTAAGTATATAGGTACCTAGCTTGTTTATAGTTGAATTCCAAAACATAAAATATTCTATTTTTTTCAAATATGGCATTCTTTTTGCAAACGTCAAACTCCGGTCTTCTCACTAACAGAGGGGTGTACTTATGTAGGAAAACGATTTATAAAAATGTGTTGAATTTAATATTATTTTAGTAATAAAAATCCAGTAAATAGAAATAGATGGGTTGAATTTATAAGTAATTTAATGAAAGGATCTGATTGAGATCCACAATAAACGAATGCTGTTTGTAAACATTAAACAAAAAACTTTTTTAATACACAAAAAAACAACATATTTCCATTTTTTTGTAAATGCATTCTCCTCGAATGCAACCCTGGTAGATCGATGAATAAAACATTTATGCTCCTTACTTCTTTTTTACATATTATATCGAAGATTTTAATATCTACGAACACGCACAGCGCAAAGATCTATATTTCTCTGAAAACCGCACGTAAATCGCTTAAGCCGTTTAGGAGAAGTTCAGTGACATCACACGTACAGAGGAATTATAAATATAAAGATATACTATTTATTATTTTAGTTTGTTTTATAGTTACTTATCCGATTTTTCTCTACCTAAATCCAGTAACCATTTTATTACAAATTTATTTAATTGAATTCCGGTCATGGTTTTTCAATGTTCGGGTGACATATATATAATATTTTGGGGCCCAGAAACCTGAAATTTCTTTGCCCGAATTCAGAGTTTGCAGTAAACCCCATGACCCATCCTTTAGTTTGGCTTCTGGTAGTGTGGGAGTGGTCCTTTTGGGATTTGGTAGAATAATTTGCTTTCACAAACATAATTATTCTAGATATATATAATTGCATTATATCTAATATATCAAATTCCTCGAACAACTTGACATTTGACTTATATTAATTGATATTTTAAAATTTTACACGTTTTTTCTCCATTCCATTTTTTTTCAGGATTTTTACCTGAAATTATCCATCAGCGGAAAACACGCATCTTGAATTCTGATTCTATTTTTTCACATACAGAACCGTGTTCTTCGTTGTTGGTTGAGTTAGTTGAGAAATAAGTCTAACATTTTGAAATACCCTGTACGCCGCCTAGCTGTGAATTAAAAAAAAACTTTCTACGAAATTACTCACTCTTAGTCATCATAAAAAAAAAGGGATTTAGTGGTGTGTTTTTCAATTTTTCGATAAAACTATTGGCAAATTAGTATGTGATTGGTTGAACACTCGGCTACATCTTTTTCTATCTTAATTTCATTAAATTTCACATTTAAAATGATTATTTGCATAAGGTAAACAGTTCATTGTACTATTGATATTAAAGGGTTACCTTTCTTTTTTTTCCTTCAGCGTCCGTATTTAAAAAATCTTTGATTATTGAGTACATGAAAATAACATTTTTAAATGTATAAATTGCATGTATTTATTTGATATGTAATATATTTTCTTTACTAACTTTGTATGCTATGTGGAAATCTGTTATTAGTTCTGAGTTTAAACACTATATCTGTTTGTTTACTAAAAATATGTATGTAGAACTGTTGATTTCCCAAATAAAATAAATTAAAATAAATTTATAGCTTAATTTTAAGATGTATTTTTCTAAAGTGTAATTATATTTCCATGTAAATAAATAATATATGTACGTACGTAAAAATAAACAGCAAAAAAAATTGTTGATTTTCTAGAATTGAAGAAATATTGATGCACAAACATAGGCTAAATAGTGAACGACATATATAATTTTCTTTATTTTAGATTCCACAACCCTAGTTTCCATTCTATTGTTTGCATATTTTCATATTAGCAAGGAAATAATTTTGATTTAAAACCAACTGGAGTACAGCTATTAACATAAAATTAGCATACCTACAGCTATAAGTGCCACTAATAAATAACATTGCAGACCTCGGCATGTCATTTAAAATTAGGTTATTTCTTTATTCATATTTTTACCTTAAATAGCCACGTAAAGTATAATTAAGTCGCTTGTCATTATCGATACGTTTATATTTAAAATGTCAAAAGAAAAACACCTTTCGGTGAATGTTACATTATATAGTAATTTATGCAAAATATATTTTTTATATTTAAGGTTGTAGTCGGGTAAAACGCACGAAAAATGAGGAAATCGTACGATTTTGCCATTTTAAAACGAATGTTTTTTAAACATCGCGCCATGGAATTAAGACTAGTCCAGAAGGAGCGTAGAATCATATTTGAATACATCGGACTGTGTCCAATAATTCCCCCAATATGCCCCACTTTCGCCGCGCGCATTCGCGATGTCGCCGCGTAATGTTGCACGACGGGAAAAAAAATAACCATATCACAAATGTGAGGTAAAAAAAAGTAATCTGTTAATTTCTCTACACTGTTATTGTTCACGCGGAAATATTAATTGACACAACAGAGTAGATAAGTAAAGGGTCATTTAATAAGAGTAATTGAATTAATGAACTTTGAACTTAAAATATAAAACAAATTTTATTTTACATAAAACAAATATTTTTATATCATGTTAAATAATATTTGATGTCTTGAAGATAATGTCAGTCAAATGTCCACCACAGAGTTGTTTAATCTTGCCCCCACTTAAACACACTTTCGCCGCGCGCATACTTGAAGTCACCGGGTAATATTGCCAGATCGCGAAGAATATAACCATAACACAAATGTAAGGTAAAAAAAAAGCAATTTGTTAATTTCTCTAAATTTTTATTGTAAACACGGAAATATTGATTGACACAACAGAGTGGATAAGTGAAGGGTTATTTAATAAGAGTAATTGAATTCATGAACTTTTAACTTAAAATATAAAGTTTTAAAGATAATGTCATTCAAATGTCCCCCACGGCGTTGTTTAATCCGAGGTCTAATTTTCATTAGATCAGCAAAGTAGGGTAAAAAAATTTACTACCCTGGCAACACTAACGAAATGTTCATTTTGTTTCTTCGACAATCTGACAGATGGAAAAATAATTCAATTTTTAAGTAATGTATTTGTTACACACGCTTTCATTTGCTAATTACACATGAGATGTGATTGCATCCTGTTTCTTTAAGATCCTTGCGGTATTTCTACACTTTAAAAGGACACAACACGGCATAGTTGAATTCAAATCAGGAGTTGCGTACTGAGCGACGTCTACAAAGAAACTAATGGGTCAAAACGTAAACCTACTCATTTATGAGTAGTTGAGTCGCCTTCTGTTTGATGTGCGTATGCGGTTTCTGGACTATTCTTAATTCTATGGGTATTTCTATTAAAAAATATACTACTAAAACATAATTACTTTTCGACTGACAGATTACGTCATTTCAAATTTAGACTTAATTTTGGCATGTCTATTCTAGCCGGTAGGGACTGGGTAGCAGTGGCGAGCGGTGAGTTTTTAAATTGGTAAGCTATGAAAATTCTTATAAAATGTCCATAGCGGTGGTATGGCATATAAAAAGCAAGTCTATTTTATATTTAATAAATATTTCCTAACAAATGGCTCCAGCGGCTAATAGTTTCAGTTAAAATATTTTCTAATGTAGCACAAACATTTAATTTCAAAAATACAATTTAAAAAAACATTATTGCAAAAAAAATTGGAACCCCCTATGGACTCGAACCCCCGCCTGCGTCATTAGAAAGCAACGACCCATCCGCGCAGCTATTTCGTGTTATGAGCCAAGTGTCGAAAAAGTAATTAATAAACTGGATAATTCATTAGCGTACCGGTGCATCTTTGGTTAAGTCAGACTATTATAACTTGTCTCGAAATAAAACACTATTTCTTAATAAATGAGATAAAAACCAAATAATTTAAAAGTATTCCTTACCGAGTACGATAGTTCACCAAACAAAACATAAATTACGTTATAAGAATCATTGTTTCATCGACCTTTAAATCACATTATTATTCACAAAACGACATAAATTATACATTTTATAATTCTTCATAAATATTTATTCTTAACACTATACACTAGTAACGTTTTTATCATAACCCTAACTAAATTTTAAAAGTTTAAATGGATACTGAAGAATAACCTACAATATTCAACTGTCATCGTATGCACAAAAACGAATTACAATAAAAAAACAATTCAGTTTTTTTAAAAACCCACTAAAGGATTTATACTATATTATGGATTAAAATATCAAAATATTTATTTATTTTAAAGCAAATTTACTTTCAAACCACCGAAACATAAGTATGATCAATTACTTACTTATTATTGTAACTTCCGTGTTAAGACATACAAAATATATTCGTTATCTCTTTCTAACACATAACGAGTGCGTATATTTTCACCTCCCTTAGACTGTCGTAAGTCAAATTGATGTATTTTAAAGAATACTAGCCCTTATGAAAATGTATTGAAAGACTAAATTTGCATTAATGAAAGCTGCAAGATTTTACTGTAATCGCAAGTGTAATTTTTCGAACGAGATTCTAAAGTTTTAGGTTAAAGACGTATTTGAATTAGTGATTTTAAAGTGAGCAGAGTAATCTCGTGTAATCCAATAGTAATAATTTTGGCCAATAGAGGCGCAACTGGTCGCTGTATGGAATAAAGGAATATTATATAATTTACTTACCCAAGAAAAGTAATATATTTTTTTGGTGATGTGTTTTTTCCTAATAATACTACAGTATTATAAAACATTACTTACGATGTCAAAAAAATATGGTAGCTGCATGTCATCTATTATAAGGAGCATTCGCCCCTGCTGGGTAGGCATGAAGGTAATAAAAACCTCAATAAGATATTGTACAAGCAGAATTATCTTCTTTAAAAAAAAGGAGAATATAATTCCATAAAAAAAGGTTTCAACTAAAGTATTACCGAAGGCATAATTTTACGTAGAAATGAAGGAAAATGTCACAAGAATTTACGTATTTACGAGAATCGAGATACCAAAGTTTAGTCTAAATTTTAAATGGCGTAATTTGCCGCTCGAAAAGTAATTATATTTTCATCATCATCATCATTCCCTTTCCGCACCTAATGGTGCATAGGGCACTGCATTGGCACACCAATCGCAGCACATCTTGATCATGTTTGTAACATGAAGGTAAGATGATCAGTCTCACGCTTCGGGTACCAGTCCAGGGACTATTAAATATTTTTAGTGTAAAAACACACTTTTTGATAAATATTTTATATAAACCATGTCGGGAATCGAACCCGAGACCTCTGCATGGTAGGCAAACGCGCTGAACATTACACCACGAGGCCGACAATTTTAGTTATATAAAAATTATAAGTACATTTTTTAGTAGAAATGAAAGTACATTTTTTAGTAGAAACCTTTGAAAATTATTGTTTTTATCTCTTTTAAGTTTTAATTTTTTTATTATTGCGCAATTTTTAAAAACGTGCATATGATTTCCGAATTTTCGTGCGTTTTACCCGACTACAGCCTTAATGAGGTACGGTGTTTTTTCTTATTTTTTTTTATTTGTCAGATCACTGATATGACAACTAAACTAAGCCAAATTAAAAAAAAATAAAAATATGCTTCGTATTATCAGCGCTACGGTAGGCAGAAACACCCCCCCCCCCCCACAATCTTCTTCTTCTTTTTCTGTCTTCTTTTTCTCCTCCAATTTTTTAAAAATCTTTTTCGTTACGAACTTACTATTTTGATGCAAAGCAAGTTTCAAATGCATCATTACACCTATTATTTTTATTTCTGATAAATAAATATTTAAAACCTCCCAATTTTCCAGCATGGAAGACTCACCGCAGAAGCAACTCCTAGGAAACCTCGCATCATTGACTGAATACAGTGGTATCCTCAATTCTCCATCTGGCTTCCACAGCGCTAATGTCTCCTACGCCCTCTCCAGCGATGAGTTCAGCTCGCCCCAGCCTGGCTACAGAGGTAACATTCTACTAAAATTAGTAAAAATTTTACCGGACACGAGAAGTTATCTATATAGGTTTAAATTGAGGAATGATGACTATTGTCCATGCGATGATATTTTTTTAAAGAGTATCGAACATCTGTTATATCAGTGCCCATTTTTCAGTTTACAACGCCATAATCTTGAAGCAGAATGCAGAAAAGATGGAATATCCTTAACTGATATTCACATTGTCGTTAAAAGTAGTTAACACGCGCCATTGTTTTACCAAAATCAGTGATCAAACATCCCATTTCCAAGATAAACAATAACTATTTTTTTCGAGTACCTTAGCCTTGTACATGATGCGTAAGGGTACTAAATACAGAGGTCCAAATATATTTTTAAAAAAAAAAACATTTCTACTAATTATTAATAAAAAATGAATAACTACGGATTGGAAAACTCCTTGAATAAGTAGGAATAGGTCGTTGAGGGTTGGAGCTCCTACCCCAGTTAGAGATTGACAGAGAAGACACGAGGTTGCTGTTTAATGCGTATTTATTACATGGCGAATAAGATACAGCACTTGGTTGTGTAGCGCGAGCGTAGCGGCGATGATGGATTGAAGAGACTGCATTTGAACTACATGCTGGAATTGTGTGACGTCGCCGAGCTGGACTGACCGACTGAACTGAACTTGTTGGGCTAACTGACTGGCGTTGCCATGCCCTGAGGTCTCTTTATTGGTGACGTTTCTTTGTAGTTCATTTCTTCATGGTAGGGACAATGTGAATGTACTGCAGAACGATGCCCCAGATTTCATGCGCAATACTGATAGAGTTGCATTAAATGTGATATTGGATTCTATAGAAAATGATGGCATTGCTTTCTTTGGTCATCGCAGTATTTCAGGTGAAACGTTTCAGCATGTTTGTCATCCATTATGGACTATGAACCGTACAAATATATAACTTTTTTATGCCAAAACAAACACCGCTGAGAGGGTCGTGTGTGTGAGACCCAAATGGCATTTACTCAATGTACCGATAAGTTGAATCCAGGTTGTGTTTTTTAAATCTTATATTTCCTCTGATGTATGGGAGCGAAGTATGGACTTGGAAAAACAAGGATGAAAGTAGGCTGAATGCTGTCGAAATGCGATCTCTCAGGCAAATGTGTGGTAAAACTATGTACGATAGATACACAAATGTTGAGATCCGTACATTATGTAAGGCTGAGACAAGCATTATTGACAAAATCAAGAAAAGAGCTCTGTGGTGGTTTGGACATGTAGAGCGAATGGACAGCGAAAAAACGACTAAGAATATTTACAATGCGAATGTTGACGGATGCAGAAATAGAGGAAGACCCCGAAAGACATGGCATGACCAAATCCAACAAATACTTGAAGATGGACACGTCAAAAGTCGGAATAATCGGCGCGCGGGCATGAGAAGATGCATGAATGTAGAGGTAGCGAGGTCTGTATGCAAAGATAACGGCGTGATGGTTTGTTGTTGTTATATTGCCTTTAGCTCTATTTCTGCTGATTTGTGTTTTGGTCCATTGGACAAAAACAAACTGAAGCAACAATATGTGTAAGAGTTTGCGAAGAGTGGATTTATGTGAGACGGTTTCGACTCGGGATTTACACATCACAGGACATTTCCTTCACCAGCACAATTTTCACTGTTTTCCCTTTTTTTTTTTTCAACTAACAACATAGAAATATTCTCCATCGTATGAAAGAATCAATTCAACATTTGACCCGTGTGCATGTTTTCTCATTGAAAAAATCGCAAGATGCCATCAATGAGTATTGAATTGCTTAGAAACTGCAACAAAAATTTTGAAAAAGTGCTTCATACTAGATTTGTCAAATTTATTAACAAGAATGTAGGTTTCGATCCATACCAACATGCTTTTCAGAAAAATAGTAATATGACAGCAAATTTAGTTGACGCTATGAATTACATAAATGATGAATTAGATAAAGGTAAATTTGTGATTCCAATTTTTATTGACTTATGCCTTTGACACTGTCGATAATGACACTCTATTATGCTCGCTATTAAGATTAGGTTTCAGGGTAAATTCCTTAAAGCTAACATAAAGGGAAGAAAGGCAATGACAAAGAATCTTAATTATATGAGTGAAGGAATTCCTATAACTATAGGAGTCTCTCAGGAGTCAATATTAGGCCCCCTATTGTATTTATTGTATATTGACAACTTTAAACCTTTAAATGTATCGAGGAGGTATTTCGTATAATATACAGATGATATTCTATTCATGTATAGTGGTGATAATGAAACCTAACTGTAAAACGACATCAATGAGGATCTGAATAAATTTATATACTGGTTAGAAAATAACTCATTAACAATAAATACAAATATGACCAAATATTAAAGCAAATGAACAAACGCCCCATAAAACTTAACCTAATAATTAAAGATGAGCAAATTAAACACACGGCAAATGTAAAGTACTTGGGTTTGAAAGTTTGTGACAAATTAGGTTGGACAAAACATATCAAAGCAGTTATAAAAAAACTGGGTCCAATTATTTGAATACTGAGAAGAACGGAAGTCTTTGATAAAAGTACAAAATTAATGATATACAATGCTTTCATACTTCCGCACTTTGTATATGGATCAATAATATGGTCGCAATGGCGGCCTCCGTGGTGTAGTGGTCAAGACGCTTGACTCACGCACGGAAGGTTCCGGGTTCGGTTCCCGGTGAGAACACAAAAATTAAAAATGTGATTTTTCTCAAGCCTGGGTGCTCTGTGATGTAATTCACCACCTAATTGCCTCCTGGCCTGTTGTGGTGCCAAAAAAAAAAAATTTTAACAAATGCAAGAATCAATACAAAGAACAATGAATAAGGCACTTAAAGTAACATTTAATTTTAATAAATATACTAGAACCACAGATTTATATAGAATAACAAAAATGCTCTATTTAGATTAATTCATTTACACAGAAAAGGTAAAGATGATATTTAAGATGAAAAATAAAAAATAAAGACAAACATTAAATTAAATTTTATCAGCAATATACATAAAATAAATACAAGAGCATCAAATAATTTAACTTGTGAAAAACTAGGTCTACTAATGAATAACATGACTCGCCTACAGTCTGTATTGAATGCCGCAGCGAGACTTATTTTTGGAATCTCTAAGTTCAGTCATATCACTCCACTACTTCGGGAATTACACTGGCTATGTTTTCCACAGAGGGTGGAATACAAACTCTATTGGCTTATGTATAAGTAGCTGCACAACTCTGCTCCAGAATATCTAAGGGAACTCTGCATTCCAGATGAACTAGCTGACAGATGTCTTACGCTCAGATGAGCTACATCTACGTCGAAAGGAAAAGTTATTACACCTCTAATCAAACAGCACACTAAATTTGGCGAACACGCATTTGCAGTCGCAGGCCCTACGGCATGGAATGCTCTCCCAGCAGAGATCCGAAACTGTGAGAGTGAAGTGATGTTTCGGAAGAAACTTAAAACCCACTTGTTCTCATAATCATTTGAATAAATTCTTAGCATGTGGTGACAAAGTACATTATTTTTCTTAAATTAAAAAGCTAAATTAAATTTATATCTTTATATAATCACTTTGTAAAGCGCCCTTGAGGTATTATTTTTATTTTCTTTTATTCAGGAAACATACAGTACAGTTACAAAGTTTAATATTTTACACAATTAGACTTAATTCTAATGGACCAGTGAAGTTTCCATATTAAAAAGCAATTATATGTAAGGTTAATTATGAAAGTATAAAAAAGAGAAGGAAAAAGAAAACATAAATGAAAGTTGTTTAAAAATTAAAATTTAAGTGAAAAAAATATATTTTAAGGTTTGTAGTTTGTAGTGAGTATTTACAAATGGAAATAATATTAAAAATGAAGAAAATTTGTAAGAGTAATTAAAAATTAAGAATGGAAATAAAGAATGAAAAACATGCTCAGATGTAAAAATAAAATAAAATAGTAATAACATTTTTTTTAAAAAAGGAAAAACATAAACACTTATTTATTTTAAGGGATTCAAAGAAACGATGAGAAGAATCTTTAAGTGAAATATAAGACAGTAAATTTAAATTTAGGTCAATTTAAAAAACATCTTCAAAATTAAAATTACGAAAATGGTGCTATATAAGTTATACATAATAATAATAACCTAGGACTAACAGAAAAAGAAACAGTTTTGTGTGTACAGCAATAAATTTCTTCAATTCACTTTCTAATGACTTAAATAATACACAAAACATATACGTACTTAAAAATCACCTAAATAAAACAGTTCTTACAGCCCGTGTGACGAGTGATATGTGATGTATTTTATCGACTTTTTATTGAAACTATTGTGTCATAATGTATTATATCCCCTCATACCAGCACTTTTGCTGATTGGGAATATTTCTCACAAATAAAATAATAATATGTAATGTAATGTAATATGTAAATTTAAAAACGATGTATTTTGTCATAAATAAATAAATCTAATCTAAGATAGAGTGAGTATTGGAGTTACAATGCGCATTGGACGAGGAAATGATGACGATTATTTTGTTTCCTTCAGTGGAGGATATTGCAGAACAGCCCGAGTATCTACCCCACCCGGTATTAATGTCTTCGTTCCCCCCTCGCGGACAGTTCCTATCAGATAGTGACCAATCTGTATTCTATTACCAAGGTGCGATATGTCGCTTGTTGCTTGGCCTGCTTATCACCCGCCCGAATAAATATCGAAATTGTGCGCGGCCGTAGTGACGAGCGTTTTGCGGCGCGGCGCGGGTGCAGTACGCGGCGCCTCGCAGCGCCCATGCGGTCACTCTGGACACGACACTTGTTACCATACATTTGAGTTCAGCACGCTCGACACTATGGCTAAGCTCTGACTGCTTCAAAGACTCAACTAACAAATATGCAACATTGTATCTATTGTTACGTGTATTTTTCCATTGTAATAACTTAACATTAACTATGAAATGTATGTTTAAATCTAATAGAGTTCCTAATATTGTAATATTTATTGCTGGGATAACTGCTTTCTAATTTTGAATTTTATTAAAATATTTATTTATTTATTTATTTATATACGGCATTTCTGCCATTTACATATATGTGGTATAAAGAGTGCTTAGAAATAAAAATATTAAAAATAAAAAAAATCGAGTATGAAATATTAATAAACTCGTACTGTACACATTATTAATTACTTGAAATACATACATATTTTAAAGAAATTATACAATAACAAAATACATTAATCAATCAAATTATAACTATTCCAACCCAATCTTCTGAAGATTATTTGCTCTTTTTGATAAAAATATGTTGGTCACTTAATTTTTTAAGTTAGGCAGAGATAAACTAAATATACCAAAATGTGATGCATATTCATTCCCGGTATTCTGTAATCTAACAATAGGTGAGTTATATTGAGCTACCGTTCGAGAATTTTGACAATAAAATATTGTAGATGTTCTGCTTAATCTAGGTGGTACATAGAATGAAATCAATTTCAGTAGATCAGGGGTAACAAACATTGGTTTTATTATTTTATATAAGGTCATAAGATCGGTCGATGTTCTTCGTTCTTGCAATTTAGTTAATTTAAGAGAGTCTAAAATTTTGTTATAATTTAATTGATTAGTGGAAAAACCCATCTTAAAATTAATATATCTAAGAAATTTATTCTGAATTCTCTCAATAGAATCTGAGAAAGTGATTTGATAAGGTGACCATATTGGAGAATTATAATCTAGTTGGCTTCTAACAAGAGATGTGTAAAGATATTTTAATGTGTTTATATTATTAAAATCTTTTTCGGTTCTAAGTACAAATCCTAATAATTTTACAGCTTTGTTAGATATTTTAATAATATATTTGAAAATGAATCTGATTCGATTAATTTGATAACAAATTACTATATTCGTACTTCAAACAAGTGTATTTATGTTTCAAAATCACTAAATATTAAAAAATTAACCATAACCTTGATCCACTTAAATAGCAGATTTGCACAGTGTGAAAATATATATTCATGTCATTAATTTTGTCTGTGGTGGATAAAAAATACAGTTCCTTGTGTGAAATAGAACTCCTCGACGAGTGTTTTCGACTCAATGGATGGTCTCCGGTAAAAAGAGTGGAAAAAAGTCTGCCACATATTGTATCGAGGTCCCGGGTCTAATTCCTAGTACAATGAAATATTTGTTTTTGAAATTATGTTTTTCTTGAAAAAATAGTTTTTCGCATTATCTCGCTTATTGTAATAACTCGTTGGTCAGAAAAGAAAAGATTGTTAATGTAGGGATACTAGTTTATTGTAAATAATACGTCTTATACCTAGGAAGGTCTGAATCTGAGTGCCTTGGAATAATTTACTTTCTGCTGATTGCTACATTGCAGGTGGCTCCGCATACTCCCACGTCACATGGCTAGCCTACTGCGACATTTAGCGTCAACGAGTGTCACTGCTTCACTACAATTATCTTACTTTCTATATCTGTATTCTCATTCTTCTAAAATGGTAGATTCACATAGACCTATTCTATTCGACCTGTGTAGATCTACTGTGACAAGTCCCCGTAAATTAGTTCTCGCCTTCCGAGCCCAGGTCTTTGAAGAGCCTGGCTACTGCGTAGAAGGCGAGTGTTCGTATGGACCTCACATCGTAATACTTTGATTTGCAAACCAAAACTCATTGCGTAATGGCTAAGACGTTTGCCCAACGCATAAGAGGTCTAGGTTCGATTCACAGTGTGACCGTAAATGTATAATGTAATTTTTCTCATGTCTGTCGTGTATTTCATCACTGTGTAAAAAATACAAAACTTGACGTATGTTCGATGTTTCTATTCCTCTCTCGCTAACAAGTCAGAATGCGTAATGAGTGAGATAGACCAATATTCAAAATTAAATGTACGCTTGTTTGATAAACCAATACTCGACATATGTTCGATGTTTCTATTCCTCTCAAACTTATCATTCACGGTGCTGATGAGGGAGATGGAACTAATGTTGTTATGTTCAAGATATAATGTACGTAACTTGATGTAAAAGTACTCGACTTATGTTTAATGTTTTTATTCCTCTCTCGCTCACAGGTCAGGGTGCCGACGAGGGAGACGGAGCGGGAAGCAGCGGGTCATCAAGAGCGGCAACAGCTATCGCCCACCTTAACAGTAAGGTGGCTAGGACCAAGGACCTCATACGTCTTGAGCAAACTATACGAGATGGTAATTTTTTTAAATATTGTCAATCCCAACCATAAATTCACCAATTGAAACATTTTTATTTACGTGTTTACTCCCAAGAAGCTTAAAAAATATATATATTTAAACACTTTATTTGCATATACAGTTTATATACATATGCATAAGGGCGAGCATATTGCTTCTAAGCAATTTCTTCCTACCTGTTCAATTTTAGAAAATCAGTGGTATATGAACATATTGTATCTATATTATAATGTTGTCTCTTCTCATTTCTTAAAAAATATGTAATAAGTATATTTTTTAAGAAATAAAAATTAACTAAATATCTACACCATACTATGAATATATCTGAACTTTGACTGTTTTTTTTTTCAATATATATTTTTATCCCCTTTTCCTCTTTCTTTCTCCTTTCAAACTCACTATCTGATTCCACATTCCTCATCATTTAATATGCATAACATAATGTATATTGTATCTATATTATAACATTGTCTTCTCTTATTTCTTTAAAAAAATGTATATGTAAATTTTTTAAGAAATAAAAATTGACTAAATATCTACACCATACTATGAATATATCTGAACTTTTGCTGTTTTTTTTTTTTTTTTTTTAATTAATGAGGTCATTTTTATTTTATGTATGTATCTTTTGATATATATTTATGGTTTTTTAAAACAAAATTTCGACCAACTCTTCTTTTGACCAGTCTTTTTTTTGGTTGGCTGGAACACATTGCTTTTAGCAATATGTCTGCCAAAGTACTTATTCTTTGTACTTGAAGTTTTAAACAAAATAAATTAAAAAGAGAGGCGGGAGTAAAGAATGAAAGAAAGAGTGAGGAGAAAGGAAAATCGGTACAAATTAGCAGTACATAAGCACATTTTTTTTTTACAAAACACACGGTTTACCCTGAAGATGGCTCCTGCAATGGTATCTGAAACGTCAGAACGAATCCAACATATGCGGGATCACTCAAAAAAGATAATAATAATAACAATAACAATCATGGTTTATTAACAAAAAATAACAATTTCTTTATCTACTACATTCACACTTAGGTAATAGATTTCTCCGGATTATGTCTAATCTCCCTAACTAGGTACAACCTGTTTTAAGGCAGACATTTTTATGGAAAATAAACAATAACATCACTACCTACTAGTTAATTTATTATACATTTTTACAATATTAATTTATACCATTTATTATTTAAGAATGTTTTTGAGTAAATTTTCCGATTTATCTCTGCCTAAACCCAGTATACACGACACCTCGCCGTGCATACAGTTGAACTGTAGATAGGGGTGATTCTGCAGCTGCTATTTGACCGGCTATCTCGGGTGAGGTAGCTTTCTTCAGGCTGAGTCTGCGGCGATGTTCTTCAAAGGGGCAGGCGGCGACATCGAAGGCGGAGAGGGCGTAGATTCAGTAAAACACGCAGTCTTGATTAATACACACTTTTATTTACACAAAACACGGGGGTTTTATTAACAAATTTGTACCGTGTCGCGGTCGGGCACGGTACGAGACAGCATACATAGGCCGCAAGGGAGAGCGAGAAAGGGTCGGACTTTCCCGGCTTATATCGTAGCGCGCTCTCCCATTGGCTGGACAATTTTATATTTTGTTTCTACTCTCATACTTATAAAGTCCGATAATTCCCTCGGGATGTGTTTCACATATGAAACGATTTGTAGGCCTCTTCCCCGTATCTTAATTTACGAACAGATGATACAGGAAAAGATCCTACATACGAATAAAAAGGGTGACACAAGTTTCAATGGGATTGGACAGGGTCTGATTCCCCGCCATCCGATACAAATATGTGGCTAGGGTCTCGATATTCTAACTTCTGCCCCTGCGAGTGACATAATTTACTGCCTTTTTTTAAGGGGCAGCTAGTTAGATTACATATTAAGACTCCTAGCCGAAAATAAGCATGAAAACCCGACATATAAATAATACTGGTATCTCGTCCGAGCGCCATCCGTCGCCCTGGCGGCCACTCAGGAAGCTTCAGTCGCGGCCGGGGGGTTCGACCGCCTCTCCGCGGTCATTTCAACGATTTTTCCCGTGCAGCTAGCACCCCGGACTGGGCGCCCGCAAAAGGGCCGCTCGGCTCGGTGTCGATGTTTAATGTTCGGCGCTTGTTCGCCGCGTCACAGGCCGCGTTATATGTCCCTTTGCTGCACGCGCGGCGATGTCCGATACACCCAGTAACCAATTGTTTACAAATTTATTTAATTGAATCCGGGTCATGGTTTTGCAATGTTCGGATACATGTTTACTATTGAAAGTTTGTTATTGATTCCAGATAATGTTAACGAGTACCTCAAATTGGCAGCAAACGCAGATAAGCAACAGTTACTGCGGATAAAGGCCGTGTTCGAGAAGAAAAACCAAAAGTCCGCACACTCCATCTCTCAACTGCAGAAGAAGCTGGACGGCTACCATAAAAGGATAAAGAATTGGGAGGTATGTTCCGCTCGTAACCAATGGGTAACCCTGATAATATCTGTGCCTTTAAGCTGAAATGCTGGCAGTCACATTTGGTAAATTGTTCAGGAGAGCGGTTTGAAGTTGTAAAACTGTTTTAAATGTATCTCTCGAAGTAAAAACACAATTTATTGATGTTTTTTATTTTTATTTATAGGCTTTTGATAATAGTATTTAGGAAAAAAACATTTATTGTGTGGACTATCAAATAACTATTGGACTTCAATTGATTTATTTGGTTTACAAACAATGAAAAAATAATACATAATACTCATAAATATTGAAACAATTTAAAAAAAGACACTACTTATATTTCATCAACTACATGTAAACACTAACTAAATACATCTTTATATAAAAATGAGCGAAAAAAAAAATTAAATTGTATTGAAATTACTGTAAAAATTTAAATAAAATTGCAAAAATTGTGCAAATTAATCATAAAATAAACGTGAATAAAATACATAATACACATAAATATTGAAACAATAAAAAAAAAGACACTACTTATTTGTCATCAATTACATGTAAACACTAACTAAATACATATTTATATAAAATGAGCAAAATAAATTATTAAATTGTGTTTAAATTACTGTAAAATTGAAATAAAATTGCAAAAAATGTACGAATTAATCATAAAATAAACATGAATAAAATACATATTTAAATAAAATTAACAATAAAAATTATCAAAATTAAATTATTTAAAAAAAATTATTCATTAATATAAAACTAATAAAAACAATTCATAAAATACTAATAAAAACAATAAACAAAATATGCATCGAAACAAAACCAGCAATGTTATCCATCAAAATTAATATGTCAATATAAAAACGCATTTGGTATACACTTCTTAAACCTAAAAATGTTTTTGTTCTAATCGCCCGGCCTGCGGCCTAATTCCTCCCCGGACTTTAGTATAACAAGTCACGTAGAATATTGAATGAATACCAGTGTATTTATACTACTTGCTTTAGGCAAAAACATTAAATTATGTGCCATTCATTAAAACATTACTTATTTATGAAAATAACAGGTAAATGTAAATTAAATGACATGATATTAATAGCAATAAAACAGTCATTGAAAGTAAACAGTTTGTGAAAAAAATCAAAGTAAAATAATGACATTAACGACGAAAGAAATGACATAATGGTTAAGTGTGGTTGATTATGACAATAAGACTTTAATCTTGCGCAAAACCCCTCACTGCGTCAGAGGTAGTTTGTTATAAAAATTGTGGAATTGATTCAGTATCCACTGCTTTAATACCAGCCAAGTATTATTACTGCACTACTGGTGTTTTAGAACGAGCTATTTCAGTAGTGGTATACCGGAGGACTCCGATGTTTTTAGCATTAATAGAATCTGAATGTATGAACAAAATGACATTCATAACTCAATTTTACAAAAAAATGTGACTTCCACCTTTCAGCTTTATGGTACAGATATAATTCTTAACAATGTTTTGAGTATGTCCAAACTTTCGCAGCTAAACTAGCTATTTAGGGGAATATGAACCAGCCGATGACGGGTTATAAGTCCTAGATTTCCATATAATCTTCTCAAAAATATTTTTCCTCTCTGTTGTAACAAATTTATATATGAAAAACGTGTTATTTTATTATATGTTAGTGGCTAAACGAGATGTTTTAAAAACCATATTTTCTTTTATGTTCAATTTTTAAAACATTATTTTTTAGACGCATGGATCCAGTACGGGGCAAGGTTCCCACAGGCAGCCCAGGGAGATGTTACGGGATATGGGACAAGGTTTAAAGTGAGTATCAAAAATTGTAAAAAAATTGTATGATTTTTTTATTCTGTTCCCTCCAAAACAGCCAGAATAGGGCCTTTTCACGTTTTATTATTATTTTAATTTTTTGCAAAGCAAAAATGGTAATGGTATTAATATATTTTTAATATTAATTAGATAAAAAAAACTAACTAAATGCCTTAGACATGTCGATTCCCTATTCATTTAATCACATTTTCTAAGTCAAAGCTTAAAATAGGAAAACAAAACGAATAATATATGTTCAAAAGTAGCACGGATGATGGAAATAGAGAAACACAAATATTATACGGGCTGTTAGGAGTGATAGCTTTATTCGAACAACAAGGTTCTATGTGTATCACTTGGAACCTTGTTGCCAGTAAATAGTATGTGCAACCCTGTTTTCTTGAATGATTTGAATCTACAGTCGTCAGTTGAAACCATGTTGCATTCCTATCAGCTTAGATATTATACAGACTTGAAATTTTCGTACATCGTAGAATGTTAAAAATGGAACCTTTTTGCATCAAAATGTAAAAAAAGTCAAAAAATGAAACATTAAAATCTCATTTTTACGTACCTCGGCTTTACGTTTTCCCACTTTTTACACCAAAATGTTCAGGACTTATTTTTCTTCATACATTCTCATACAAATATTCCCACCAATTTAAGTTTTTTACATTTTTTATCACCCCGGTTTTATGCTTAAAAATTTTGGAATTCATTTGATGTGTCAAAAAAGCCAAAATTATGTCGTTATAATGATGCCGCGGCCCGCGCGTCACCGCGTGTGCCACGCGAATGAAGAATAAAAACAGGTAAACAACTAATAAAGGATAAATTATTGTCTTAACCTAAATTCAAAGCGGGTGCAGTGTAATTGACTTTTTTCTTCGAGTGTCTTTTTTTAGGGTCAGTCTTAGTTTTCATTTGAACAAAAACTCATATTAACTTGTACAAATCATGATTCGCAGTTGACAAACGTTTAGAAACTATAAAGTTTTCATATCATTAAATTGCGATGTTTCAAACATGACAATAGAAATATTTAAAGTTACAAAACCGATTGTTCAAAAAGTGGAAACAATTTTGCTGCGATCTGTGTCAGTTGTTTTTAGTGATGCCAGAGAAAAAAAGTGATACAGAATAAATAAAATTTCCCAACATTTAGGGGAAAAATTATTTTATGCAAATTCAAAATTCTATTTTCGTTTTTTTTATTTACACATAAAATATGTTTAACACGCTGTTTTTAAATCAAATAAAAAGACAGATTAAATAATATTGTTTGAAAAAATATAAAAATATTTTTCGTGAAATCATTGAAAACAGGTAAAAAAGTATTGACAATATCCACTTATAACCAATTTTACAATTTTTCTGGAAGTATATGTGCACTATAGTGTAGCAAATCAATTTTATTTTTACTTAATTCCTATTTTTTCCATACATTTTTCATTTCCTCACTTTAGCGTTCTCCTCGGTTTTACATTTTTTTCTTGCTCTTTTTTTTTTCTATAAGCGTAAAAAGGGAAAGGGATTAGGGAGTGTTACACATAATGTTTGAAAATAATTCATATTTGAACATTTTCTTTCTAGAAATGTGGGTGGGAACATAAGAGATGGCATCACAGGCCTCGGAGGCACAGTAATGTCCAAACCTCGCGAATTCGCTCACCTCATCAAGAACAAGTTTGGATCTGCAGATAATATCAACCAAATGGCAGCTCGTAAGAAAATTATTTATTATTTTATCAGCATCAATGGTCTTTTAAGAACCGGACTTCTAAATGGAGGGTGACTAATGCTAAATCTCCACCTCCAAGCCCAAGTCCTTAAAATATCGGGCTTTAGGTAGGGGGCGAGCGCTCTCACATCCCCAGGCGTAACCAGTGGTACTCCGTAGAATATGATATGACTTATCACATTCACATTTTTTTAATTTTTTTTCAAAAATATTTACAAAATAGTCTTAAATTCAAGTCCTGCTGAGTTGCATACGTACAACTAGTCATCAGGTTCTTGTAAATTGATTAGATTATTCATACTTAACCTACATTAATAATAATTTTACTTGAAAAACATTACATATTACATTATCAAAAATTAAAAACTATCACTAATACAAAAAACTTTTTTCTATTAACCATAATTTGAGCAAACGTCTCACTCCTGTATTTAACTCAGTATTTTTAAAAATTGTTTAGTTACATGTTAAATATTTTAGGTATACTGTATTGCAGTGTCCTTTTGCCATATTTATTGCAATATCTAGGAACAGCTAGCCCTTCCATACTAGTAAACCTGGTGTTTTAATCATGTACCAACTTGTGTTTATACTCGGAGTGCGACGCATGCTGACAAATTAAGTTGTGCCAAAGTAGAGCCCTAACATATAATTTATGTACAGATTTATACATCAATGATATTGAAATATTGTGTCTCTGGCGGTAGAGAATATGTATAGGTGTTTCTTCATCTGCACTGTAAAATCTGCATCTATAAGTTTTAGAAATGTTCATTCTAGCAAGGTGTTAATTCAATTCGCAGTGCCATGTAAATTAACAAGAAAAATAAATACATTTTTACATTAGGGAAATATCACGATTTTTTTAATACATTTTTAAAGTAATAAAGGTCAATGAAATACTGTCCAGTAAAAAAAAAATTTTTTTGCTATTTATTAGTAGCATAAAAAATATTTTTAAATTAGTAATTTTGAATTCCCGCAAAAACCGTCATTCCATCGGCCACGCCCCTAATACATCTCAATTCATGTTTATTTGTTCCTGCACATTCAAATTCGTTTAGAACACTGGTCCGATATCAGCGGCGGCGGTAGGTTGTAATTTATCACTTGTGGATTTAATCCACATCAAAATACTATCCAATTTACTGGAAACGACACTTTCCAGCACTTCAATTCTCTTGGTGAGACCACGAATGATTTTGTCAGATTCAGACATGACATTAAAACGAAAGACAGCGCGTAACAAAAAAGGCGTGCACTCCGTGCAACGAACGATGACTCAATCAATTATATTATATTTTTAAAGTAATAAAGGTCAATGAAATACTGTCCAGTAAAAAAAAAATTTTTTTGCTATTTATTAGTAGCATAAAAAATATTTTTAAATTAGTAATTTTGAATTCCCGCAAAAACCGTCATTCCATCGGCCACGCCCCTAATACATCTCAATTCATGTTTATTTGTTCCTGCACATTCAAATTCGTTTAGAACACTGGTCCGATATCAGCGGCGGCGGTAGGTTGTAATTTATCACTTGTGGATTTAATCCACATCAAAATACTATCCAATTTACTGGAAACGACACTTTCCAGCACTTCAATTCTCTTGGTGAGACCACGAATGATTTTGTCAGATTCAGACATGACATTAAAACGAAAGACAGCGCGTAACAAAAAAGGCGTGCACTCCGTGCAACGAACGATGACTCAATCAATTATATTATATTTTTAAAGTAATAAAGGTCAATGAAATACTGTCCAGTAAAAAAAAATTTTTTTTGCTATTTATTAGTAGCATAAAAAATATTTTTTAATTAGTAATTTTGAATTCCTGCAAAAACCGTCATTCCATCGGCCACGCCCCTAATACATCACAATTCATGTTTATTTGTTCCTGCCCATTCAAATTCGTTTAGAACACTGTCACGAATCTTGATGTCACAACTGTCAAGGCCAAACATGTTGCGTTTTTCTAGCGACGTATTTACATTTATGTATGAAAACATTCCTCCACAATATCCAAATTGATTTCAAAAATACAATTAATTATTCTAAATCTATTTCATATATTTTTATCGGTATTCGTAGTATGTGATATTTCCCTATTCCGTAGAAATTGACAAGATTGGTTGCTATGTCTTACTATTTTTCCACAATGTTCTCCATCTCTGTTGCAATATTTTAACTTGACGTAGTTTTAAAGAAATCATTCTATGGTATAAAAGATTCAACAATAGTATGTCGAAATATTTTGATGAGGAAGTTCAGCCCTACGAGAAATTGTATAATTAAAAATATTTTCTTACGCGCGGTAAAAATTACAGCATTAAATTATACAGCAATGTTTCTTGAAAATGTATGAAAAAAAAATATTTTTTTATTGAAAACAAACTTCTTTAAATAACGTCACCAGTTCATAGGAATCAACCAATGATAAGGTTGCGAAAGATTTCCGGTTTATGGTACGTCAACAGACCAATCGGCAGAACTGACGAGAAAAGAAGGGGAAGAGAATTTGAGACGTCACACGCGGAGTAATTTTAGATAAACATTTCTCTAATCCATGCAGTTACCTGTCTTGCAAATATATATTTAATTAATTAATTTTTTTATTAATGCAATTAATATTTATTTTCAAGCACCCCCTTCGGATTTAAGAGGTAATATTTTTTGACTTTTGATCTTAGTTTTTTTTTTTTGTTAAATTCTATAAAAATATTATTTGAAAAATTAGATACCAAATAATATGAAACAAACTAAAATTCAAGACGTACATATTATAAAAAGAAAAATCCAAAATGACACTCTTGTCAAAGTAGTAGGAGAATCCTGCTCCGGAAAACCCCCTCGGATACATGGAACAGATCAACATCCAGAGCGATATTGTTCAGCGTAGCGGTAGCCCTTCCAACAGGCAGGGTGCTCCTGCATATCGGGATATAAAACAATCTATGCTAACGCTGTCTTCGGTAATTATCAGGAACATTCAAACCAATGCTCATCATAATCTCAGAATTATCGACCATACTGCGCAACAATGGATAAAAATGTGTAGTCAAATACACATTCCTTCTAGTCTCTCAACTGTTGTAGCCAAGCATACCCCGGAGAAACTCGGTCAGGTAGAGCCGAGGATAACACCCGCATTCTCTCATGTAGAGATATCTCAGAAACTTCTTTTGGATTTTCTCTATCACAAGAGAGTACTTCAGTTCATGTGGCCCCCAAATCATCGAGCCACTTTCGTGTCTACTTTGTGTCCGTTATGTCCCTTTTATCTCCGTCTGATGTTACTCAATAGTGCATAGGGCACTCCATTCGCAGTGTATCTCAATCATTTGACCCACGAATCTAGGTAATAATTTCACACCACTAAGACCCACTGAACTGAAATCCTTCCCGTCTTCAGGAAACAACTGGGCGGACGGGCGGCGGCCGGAGGGCGAGGGGGCGCACACGCTGCCGGGGGCGCTGCGCGCTGTGGAGGGGAGCGGCGGCGCCGCGGGGGGCGCGGGCGGCGTCAGCGCGGGCTCCGGGGGTGCGGGCTCGGGACACAACAAGCTCACTTCGGAGGAGGGCAGCGAGTGCTCGTCTGTCACCAGTTCAGGATGCGGGTAAGGAAGTCAATTAGTTCATGTATCCCTGATATACCTGGCTGAGCCATTACAACAATGAGGAACTTCAGTGCTATGGGAAATTGGATGTAAAAATATTTTCTTACACATGGTAATAATGAAAGCATTTAATTGTACTGCTGAGTTTCTCGAAAATGTACAGCAAAATAATAAAAAATATTTTAATAAAAATGAACTACTTACTTTGAACAACGTCACCAGTAGACATGGATCAATTAATTATAAAAGAGGTGTGGAAGAATTCCGGTTTGCCTACTGTCAACGGACCATTTGGTAGAACTGATCGAGAATAAGCGGAAGAGAATCTCTGACGTCACGCGCCGCGGAGTTCAGAAGAACAAAACATTAGAAAATAATAGCGCTGATCATACGATATATCAAAATTGAAAATTTTTTTTTTTACTTATTGTCATCATTCCCTTTCCGCATCTAATGGTGCATAGGGCACTGCATTGATGCCCCAATCGTAGCGTATCTTGACCATTTTTGTTACATGAAAGTAAGATTATCAGTCTTACGCATCAGGTACCAGTCCAGAGACTATGAAATATTCCAGTGTGAAACACCCTTTTGAATAAATATAAACCATGTTGGGAATTGAACCCGAGGCCTCTTAAATGGTACGCAAATGCGCTGACCATTACGCCATGAGGCCGACAAAGCTGGCTTAGTGTAATTGGTCTATTAACAAATAAAAAATAACCATTGACCTTCCTCATTACTATAGCACCCCCCCCCCACCTTTTGATGATGGATTATTTTTTTTACATATTTTTTTATTAATAAAAAATATATATATATTTTGAAAAAGTATTGAATTATATTTTATTGAAACATAACTGTATATCTATAATCTTAATGAGAAATTCAAAATGCCTTTAAAAAAGAAGAATCACTTAATGGACGCAATGACAATATTGTTATTTTTTTCAATGCTAAATTTTGTGGCTTACACGGGCACAGCCTACAATGCCACAACACAAAAATGGAGGTATTTAAGTGTTGGGGTATTTAAAAAAAAACTCTTCGCCTAATGCGAGAAACGCCCGTCTTTACCCCAGACTACATACTCTTTTGTTGCCCGATGAGGGAAAAATAAAATTAGTTCATCTTGAAAAACTATCATGCTAAAGTATCGTCACTCTGTCGCACAGGAAACTTCCTGTCTGAGAATGTAGCCAATTTTTGATCCCTGGGGTGCTATTCTGAACCGCTCTGAGAAAATAGTTTTTACATATTTACATACAAAATACACGAGATTTGATGCGCCTGAACTACTGCTTAGTAAAATTAAATATCCCAAATGGAAACCTCATACAAAACTTACTCTTTCATACCGATAACCAAAGAACTAACTATGGTTTTCATTCCCCTATGCCCAGAATTCTTAGGTCCGCCAACAAACATACCAGTCTTAATTTCTTTGATAACAAGTTGTCTTCTTTCAAACAATCACTGAATCAAATTCAATTATAAACACCTCTCTCCCGCTTCCACTCCCACCAAGTTTACTATATACCATTGTGTCTTTCTACTTTCCTTTATAATAATTTTCTATGCATAAATATGTCCTTAAAAATGCACATTGGGCGTATATATAAATAGATAAATAAGACGGCCGCCAGAGCGTTTGGAATAACCAACCCTCTGGGCTGCTTATTCTGAATGGAATTGCGCGCAAAGAGATCACTCTGCTAGCGTTCTGTTACGTGTGCTTTTGCGTTCAAAATACCACCCCTGGTCCCTTTTATTTTTCCTTGATCAATTTCCCTTATATTTTTTTCTTTATGGCATTGATCACCTTTTTGAAAATGGATTGCCTGTACAAAAAAGGACAAATTTAGCATTATATGTATGTGTACTATAAGATTTAAAATATATGAATTTGCTTTCAGCTACCAAAATCAGACCGGTAATAACAACCTGAATGATGTATATTCTCTTAAGCAGATATTCTGCGAACTGAAGGATAGAAGAGAAGACATTGACAGAATCTGCGAAAAACTAGACGCCATCAAGGTAAAAATTTATATTTAAAGCACTTACTTGTTATTCTTTATAATAAAATAAACATGAAACAACTCTGCTTCAACCACGTTTTTCTTTCCACCAAATTAGTTCAGTATACTTCGATTCAAAATTATTATTTAAAGAGCACATTATTAAAATATCTAACAAAGCTGTAAAATTATTAGGATTTGTACTTAGAACCGGAAAAGATTTTAATAATATAAACACATTAAAATATCTTTACACATCTCTTGTTAGAAGCCAACTAGATTATAATTCTTCAATATGGTCACCTTATCAAATCACTTTCTCAGATTCTATTGAGAGAATTCAGAATAAATTTCTTAGATATATTAATTTTAAGATGGGTTTTTCTACTAATCAATTAAATTATAACAAAATTTTAGACTCTCTTAAATTAACTAAATTGCAAGAACGAAGAACATCGACCGATCTTATGACTTTATATAAAATAATAAAACCAATGTTTGATACCCCTAATCTACTGAAATTGATTTCATTCTATGTACCACCTAGATTAAGCAGAACATCTACAATATTTTATTGTCAAAATTCTCGAACGGTAGCTCAATATTACTCACCTATTGTTAGATTACAGAATACCGGGAATGAATATGCATCACATTTTGATATATTTAGTTTATCTCTGCCTAACTTAAAAAATAAAGTGACCAACATATTTTTATCAAAAAGAGCAAATCATCTTCAGAAGATTGGGTTGGAATAGTTATAATTTGATTGAATTATGTATTTTGTTATTGTATAATTTCTTTAAAATATGTATGTATTTCAAGTAATTAATAATGTGTATAGTACGAGTATATTAATATTTCATACTCGATTTTTTTTATTTTTAATCTTTTTATTTCTAAGCACTCTTTATACCATATATATGTAAATGGCAGAAATGCCGTATATAAATAAATAAATAAATAAAGAATCTTGTGTGGCTTTCAACAAGTCAGTAGAAAAAAAAACTTTATAAACGGAGTTGTTTTATGCCATGAGGTTAGGTCATTTTTTAATACTATAATTATATCTGTACCTCAGAGGCAGACGGATGCAAATCCTGAATTTGATGAAATGACATTTCGATTTTCGTATCCAGTTTATGACCATGTCCATTGATTTTGAAGAAATGTAAGTCTTATAATGAAAGAACCAATGTATTAAGATACTGAAAATACAAAATAATGCTATAAATTATCAAAAATCACTTAGAGAAAGTAGATTCTTTAGACTTTAGTTGAACGTTTGACATTTGGATTTGCATCCGTCTGCCTCTTAGGTACTTCTTTAGATGTACATGTATGCTGTGTTCAGGCAGGTGAAAAATGATACCGACATATTGTCAGTGATAATATGGCTAATCTAGCAGTCCAACCGCGGCTAAATTTTCCAGAAAAACTTAAGTGATTGGACTTGCCTAGACCCGCCTGAAGGACTTCTTGTGATTAAAAAAAAAAAAATCAATTAATAGATATTAATTTGCATTTTTGCAGTAACCCATAATAATGAACAATGTACACAATAAAACACCCTAAATATGTTCTGTGTCTGAGTAGATAAAAATAGACCTCTGCGTATGAAATCTGTGTTCAGGCAGACGAAGAATACAGTTCTGTGTGTGAAATGTGTAAGAAGACAAAGACACAGAACTCGTTGATGCACCGAGCTGTACAGTCATATTATTAGTAAATACCATTAGAAATAAAAGAACAAAAAAATGTTATTTCATTTAAACGTAAGATAAAAAAATATGTGTGTAGCAGATAAGTTAGCTCTTAAAAAGTAATTGTATTCGAGTTGGCTTTAAAGAAGTTTTTTTTTTGAAGTGTACGTATATTATTTAGAAATGTTAATAATTTGTATATATTTTAATAATAATTAAATATAAGTTAATATTAGGACATTCATTCTATTTTAAGACTAAATAAAAAAAATATTTTAAAAAATGTAAAAACCCTTGACGAATGTTTTCAACCAGATGGGTGCTCTCAGGTAAAAATCCTGAGTAAAGAAATCGAGGGGAGATACGTCCGCCTCGTTGTGTAGTGGTTGACGCATTCACCTATAATTCTCGAGGTCCCGGGTTCGATTTCTGGCAGGGTGGATGTGAAATATTAATTTTGAAGGTTTTTTAAAACTGTAATATTTTATTGCTTTTGGACTGACACCTGAAGCGTAACACTGATCACATTACCTTTATGCAACAGATGATTGAACTACGCTTCATTTGGTTTACCTATGCAGTGCCCTATGCACCACCGGGTTCAGAAGGGGGATGATAATACGTGTGAAATAGAACCAAAATCTTGGGCGAGTGATGGCCACTCTTAGGTAAAACTCACAAAAAAGGAAATTGAGTATGAGATAAGTATGCCTTATAGTGAAGTGGTTGGTATGTTCGCCTACTATGCCTGGGTCCGGCAAGGTCCTGGCAAGGTCGGCATTAAAATTTCACTGTTCCGTTTGGTGTATTGATGCAGTGTCCTACACACCGATGCATGCGGTATGATGATGTTAATAATAAATGTGCATGTGTATTGTATATTTATAAATCTAACTAATTAAATGTTGATTACAGACATTATCACAAGAGGTGTCTTATTTATCATCAGCTCTACAAGAAGAAAGGTTTCGCTCCGAGCGGCTCGAAGAACAAATTAATGATCTCACAGAATTACATCAAAATGAAGTGAGTTAAATGATAGTTTATTAAAAAATAATTGTTTATTTATTCATAAAAATACAGTAAACTCTTGTTTTTACTTTCCTCAATTTTACGTTTTCCCGCTTTTTATGCCAGAATGTTTATTTATGCGGGTGAGATTCATCTAATTGAATTATTTCACCTACATACTAGGCAACGCCTGAAAATGCTATTTTTTCAATTTCTATACTTCTTCATAGACCAGGTAATTTATCAACATTGCTGAATATAAAGGTTTCCGCTCTTTAACTTCACAAACATCAACAGATGAAAGAATTGAAGGAATATAGATGTTCAAATATAGGCAGAATGGTGAATGTTACACAGAGTGTAAAGTGGCCACTTAAACCAGCCATTTACTGGTCATAAGCCCTGTAGATGCCTAGACTTCTAAATAACCTTATCTTAAATGTTCTTCATCTCTGTTGTAATATGTTAATATAAACAGCTCCCCAGGGAGTTGAATCCAGTCCTTGTCTACAAAAATTTGGATAAACTCAAAATATTGTTATAAATAGCCGTATAAATGAGCTTTATAAAATATTTGTTTTGTTTTAGGTGGAAAATTTGAAGCAGGCGTTGGCCGACGTAGAGGAGAAAGTACAATATCAAAGTGAAGAGAGAGTACGGGATATTCACGAAATGCTAGAACTCTGTCAAACCAAGGTATTCTTCTTTTGCATTGTAAAAAATATAACTAATTTTAGTGAAGTAATGACACCCATTGACGCTAGATGTCGCTACTGGGCTAGCCATGTGACGCCTGAGTGGGGGGAGCCACCTGTGCTGCAGTGGCGAATGGTGATTTTATTTACAGGTAAGCTATAAAAAAATATCATATATTATGTACCTACATAGAAGGTACAAAATATAATGTAAGTAATATATACTATAAATTGATATTTTTCTGTGGTTCTGTGTGATACAACAACTCTCATCCATGAAATCAACTCAAACGATGTAACTTCGTGATATATTATATTATATAGATATATTATACATTACTTTAATACATAACTCATTAAAAAATAAATAAAAAATAGCACTATGAATTCAGTCGATATTAGGTATTCAATTGAAATGTCAACTGGCCGAATGGTTCTAGAAATTAATAGTGCTAAAAACGGCTGCGTCAAGCGTCACATGTCGTGTAATATGGCGCATGAAAGTAACTATGGTCTTATGTCAAAAGTACCATCTCAAAGAAAAATAGCCCTTAAGAAACAATATTTGAAATACTGTTTTCCAAATCAAGAATCTTCAAATAATTTGTGTATTCTGCAAGTTTAATCTAGGAGAAAAAACCCGCACTGGGGTTAAAACATTTAAAATATAGTTTACTTTTTGGATGAAAAAATAAGCTGGAATAATCGGCTAGTTTCTTGGCTCACCGCAGGCGCTGGGCGCGCTTTATTAATATTTGTATTTATATTAGGATAAAAATACAAACGGTGAAAATGATTTAAAATAAATGGTAATTATTTATTTGTTTTTCTGTAAATAAAGTTACAGTAAAACATTATTATGGTTAGTTTAATATAATGGTAAGCTGCGTATAATCGCTTCTATACACGGTTCGCCCCTGCTATGCTGCAACTTAGCAATCGGCTAGGCCGAGGGTATTTATTCAGAGTTACTCAGATTCAGACTCTCATAATCTTTTCTTTTCGGACCATCAAGTTATTACACTAATGAATTCTTTGGCTTGGATCTATAAGGGCCAATGTCGTAAATCGCAATACAAAAGGAGAGCAATTATTTAGCTGTTTTGTGGCGCTATAATGAACTGTTTGACGTCTTTGGTAACAAATATTAATAAAAATCATTTCAACACATGTACATATGTGTGTATAAAATAGTTGAATTTACAAGTTTTTTCATTGACATCAACCCTCTACAAAACGGTGGCAAAAAAATAGGAAATCTGAAATTGGTCCTTCTAGACCCAAACCACAGACTGAGGAAGTTCAGTGTTTTTTAAAAATTTGAAAATTTTTTTGAAAAGAGAGTTTTGGATTTACGTTTTTTTCAAGTTCTCTTCCGCCCCTTCTCAGTCAGTCCGGCCGATTGGTCCGTTGACGTACCGGAAACCTTCCATAACTCTTATCATTGGTTGATTCATTGACGTCGTTCAAAGTAGTTTGTTTTTATTTAAATATTTTTACATAATGTAATTTAATATTTGCTTTTAAAAGTAAAATGATTGACCACAGAGTTTGTTTATTTTTTATTTTTATTTTATTTATTTAAAGAAAACAACAGTCATTACAGCAAAAAAATAAATATTTACAAAAAACCAAAATTATAGGCTAATTATAGTTTTCTAGACATTACTAAATACAATGTCAAAAAAAGAAGAAAAAAAGCGTATATTAAAATAGCCACTCTGCATCATTCCACACGTAAAAAAATAAATAAAATATTACAATAATAATAAAATAAAAAAATAAAAAAAATAATAAAAATTAAAGAAAAAGTTTTTACTTTACTCGGACTTAATCCTTTCGCTCGCGGATCCATACGGAGTAATACGTCAATGCTTTAAATGTTAATAATAAATCTTTTTTTGTACATTTTTAGAAAACTTCACCGTATAATTTAATGCTCTTTTTTTTCTCATCCGACAGATTAGTAAAATGGAACACCAGGCCATGCAGCAGCAACAGTACGTCAACCTCGAGGGTATCGAGGGCTTTAACGCCCGAGTCCTTGCTGTGAAGCTCATCAACGTAGTCCTCACCGTGCTCCAGGTCGTGCTGCTCCTCGTAGCCACTGCTGCCGGCATCCTGATGCCCTTCCTCCGCACTAGGTATGCCCTCGCCGTCAGACATTAGGTCTTGAGGAAGAATGACAATATCTGAGTTTTTTACATGTTTTAAGTAATAAAGGTCTATGAAATACTGTCTTGTAAAAAAAATTTTTTTTTGCTAATTATTAGTAGCATAAAAAATATTTTTAAATTTGTAATTTTGAATTCCCGCGAAAACGGTCGTCCCTTCGGCCACGCCCCTAATACGCCACGATTCATGTTTTTTTGTTCCTGGCCATTGAAATTTGTTTAGAACATTATCACGAATTTTGACATAACAACCAAGGCCAAACACGTCGCATTTTTTACGAACATATTTTTATTGAATTTCTTTTTGAGATTTATGTATGAAAACATTTCTCCACAATATTCATATTGATTTTGAAAATACAATTAATTATTCTAAATCCATTTATTATATTTTTATCCTTATTAATAGTATGTTATATTTCCCTATTCCTCCGTATAATTTGCCAAACTCACAGTGAAAGGAGCAATGAAAGCAGTAGAGTTAAATTAAATGAAAATCGCAGTTTACGAATTTGAAATATTTAAAGAGTAACTTATTTATTGCCAAAAAAATGCTTTTTTTTAGTACAAGCTAACTGATAGAAAGACTTTAAAACGGTTTTCGAGAATGTGAAGGGAGTGCTTTTACTGTCGTACTTTAGGGGCATAATATAAATGTATTGACGTATTAAAACAGAGATGGAGAACATTTTAGAGAAGAAAATATGGAAGTCTAAGCATTTGCAGGGCTTATGACCTGTCATTGGCTGGTTTAAATGGCCACTTTACACATAAGATCTAAATTTGTTGCAACAGAAGGAATATGGAAGTCTAGGCATTTACAGGGCTTATGACCTGTCATTGGCTGGTTTGAGTAGCCTCTTAACACCCGGACTTCCATAAATATTGTCTTCTCAAAAATGTTTTCGCTCTTTGTTGCAACAAATTTAGATCTAAAAAACTCCCTAGGGAAGAAATCCAGCCTGTCTGCAAACATTTGGACATGCTCAAAACTTTGTTGACTCTACACACTCACCATTTTGCCTTTGTTTGAACATCCATATTTCTTTAATTCTCCCATCTGTTTAATTACTACCTAGGGGATGAAATCCAATCACTGTTTAGAAACACTTGAACAAACTCAAAATACTGTTAAATAAGTGTACTTTTAACAAATTAATTTAAATATTAAGTTGTAAGTAATGAGATTACTAATTTCATTATGTTTAGTACGTTAATTTGTTTGAATGACCGTATTAGCCAGAATATAATATAATATATATATGTAGGACTGTTGGTTTCCCAAATAATATAAAATAAAGTAATTCATTTTATTTTACTCAAAATGTTTTTTAAAATTTTATTGGCGTTATATTCGGGGTTTAGGCCATATCAAGATGTACCAGAGTTTACACTTCCTACGCACGCAGCCAAGCAATTGGGTGGAAACCATCCTCTGACCCCTTCGGGGAAAACAAAGGAACCGTCAACTACAGTCTCAGGGGAATGGATCATGAATAAAAAAATCATATTTTTATAATATTCGATTTTATGAAATAAGTTGTGTCCGTTTTATTCCAAATAAAGAATGCAGTAAATTGGCCAATTATGTATTCTCCTTCATTATTTTACTACACATTAGTCAATGTGGTTAGTGTCTACCGTACATTCACGGAGACTGGACCGCTGTGCACATGCAAACCACGAGCCCGCTGCGTGATATCGTGTGATTGGCCCATTTCACACCATGGCGAAATTCTACACGGCATGATAAAATACAAAACGGTGGATCAATATTTATTGTTTTACAATTATTTATTTATTTATTTAATGCCCGGCAAACGCAATAACCAGTACACCACGAGACCGACTTATCTCCAGTTGATTTCCTTTTGCAGGATTTTCACCTAAGAGTTCTCGTTAAATTTAAATAACGATTTTGATAAAACTATCATTAAAATCTCTTTTGTTAAGTTTTACTATTTTATTTTAATTAGGTTGTGGTCCCGTGGCTAGTGTTGCGGACTCACGGATCAGAGATGTTGGAACTCCACTCTACCCCAACTCGATTTCCATTTTCTAATCTTTCTAAAAATGGTCACCAAAATTTAAATATTTTGGTAAATTATAAGAATGCCAATATTTTTTTATTATTTGAATAATATGAACTGAGGCCTTTTTTTATTAATATTTTTATTTAAATCATTAACTATGGAGTTTTATTTTTAAAAACACGAAAAATATAAATATTGTCAAGTTTAAATTGGCACAAACGAATTTAATAAATGTCGATCCACTATGATTTTACCGTGCCGTTTAGATTAAGACGATATGTGTGAAATAGGCTATTCTCCGTCGCATATCACATGGCTGGTTTGTTTATTTGGAAGTTCTTGTAATAATGAACAGACTTTCCTTTAGTGTTGCGGACTTACAGATCAGAGGTCCGAGGTTCGAACCCCACTCTGCCCCAACTTGATTCGCATTTTCTAATAGTGAGTTATTCACAGCTCGTTGAGAATGGAAATACTCAGGATAATCGTAAATATTTTATTTTTTTGTAAAAAAAATAATGGCATCTTCACCGCGTACACTGCACAAATATCGCAAGCAGATGGAGGTGTCGACAATGCTCACGTTTGCCTATTTGACATTTCATTTTGAAGGCTTGTGATCAAATAAAATAATATATTTATCAACAATATTTTGAGTTTGTCCAAATTTTTGTAGACAAGGACTGGATTCAACTCCCTGGGGAGCTGTTTATATTAACATATAAAATTTTCAGGCGTTGCCTAGTATGTAGGTGAAATAATTCAATTATATGAATCTCACCCGCATAAATAAAGGTTTCAGCTCTTAAACTTCACGCACATCAACAGATTTATTTATTTATTAACGGACATTGTCCATGTATACAATTTATAAGGTTTAAATATTACAATAAAAGAGTAGTTTAAAACATTTAAAGAAAAAAGAAAGAAGCATTGACAAACATAAGGGACATCGAGACAAGATCTGGACTATTTATTAAGTGCTCGTTTAAATCGTTGTAAACTTAAACCAAAAAAGTCCAGATCCTGTCTTGAGTTAACAATACGACAAAGGCGGGTCATTGGAGAATTTAGGCCATAGTTTGTTCTATGCTGATCGATGAACAGTACTTCATTGTTTCTCAATCTACGAGTCGGAATATTGAATTTTACTTGTCCCAGTAATGATGGAACATCGATTATACCATTTAGTATGCCGAACATATATATGGAGTCAATATTAGTTCTACGTTTTTGTAGACTAGAAATATTTAACATTGACTCTATTTCAGCATAAGAATAATTATCTCTCTCTAGTCTGAGCATCCACGCTATTTTTCGAAGCAAGCGATGTTGAACTGATTCAATGTGATTTATGCGATTGACATAGAATGGAGACCAGACCACTGAGGCATATTCAAGAAGAGGGCGAACAGTTGAGTGAAGTGAAATGAAGCCAAGTAATTTCAGTGATTTATTTACTGTATTATCTATATGCTCGTTGTATGTCAGTTTATAGTCCAAAACAACTCCTAAATCTCTGATGGACTTGACTACATCAATTTGACTACAGATGAAAGAATTGAAGGAATATAGATGTTCAAATATGGGCAGGATGGTGAATGTTACACAGTGTGTAAAGTGGCCACTTAAACCAGCCATTGACAGGTCATAAGCCCTGTAGATGCCTAGACTTCTATATTACCTTCTCTTAAAGAAAAATGGTAGTTTCTCTAAGAAATAAATCATACGAGGATCGCTTAAGGGAGCTCGGGTTAAGTTCACTGGACGAGCGGAGGCAGCATGGTGACTTGACTTTAACTGAGCAATATAATGTACCCAAGTTGAAATCAATGTTCACTATGAATACAAAACCGCCATCTCAGAGGTCATTCATTGCAACTAAACACTACCTCCTCCATCCAACCCAAGGAAGAACTTCCTGACAAACCGAGTTGTGGAGAAATGGAATGGCCTTCCCGAGAAAGTGATTGGTGCTAGTTCAGTTAATGTTAACTAGATGCACACAGCAATGTATAATGTTTAATAAGCATGTACACTTGATATACACGCATCAGCTCAATAGCTGCCAGTGTATTATTATTATTAATAATAATAATTACCTATAACCTTTATCATTTAGTTTTACTATTAGTGATAATTTTTTTAATTGATGCAATTTATGTCAACACCTAATATAATTTACCCAATTATTTTTTTATTTATATTTTAATTTTTCCTTTCATTCCTTCTCCAGTGGGGAAATATAACCCTTTTTTTGACATTTTTTAAGTTAAAAAGGTCTATGAAATCCTAACAAGAAAAAAAAAAAAGTTTTTACTTAGCATAAAAAATATTTTTAAATTTGTAATTTTGAATTGTCGCAAAAACGGTCATTCCATTGGCCACGCCCCTAACTCATCAGGATTCATGTTTATTAGTTCCTGACAATCTTGACGTCGCAACTATCAAGGCCAAACATGTCGCGTTTTTCTAGTGACGTGTTTTTTAATTTAAAAAAAATAAATTATGCATGAAAACATTTCTCCACAATATCCATGTTGATTTTGAATGTACAATTAATTATTCTAAATCATATATTTCTATTGGTATTCGTAGGATGTGATATTTCCCAATTATATAGGTGGCGTTATATTGGGCTAATACGGTATTCCTCTCTAGTTGAATCATCCATCTACCCGAGAACATATATTTTTTCATATTTTTTCACACTTTTTGTTTGATTTTATTTTCTTAATTTTGACTTTTGACAGGGACGAACTGAAACCCAAGCACTATGGTAATGGCGCCCACTCACAATCATTATTTTTGCACATGTAAGTGCCACCCCCATATTTCATAACACTCGCCTTTTTATTTTGCCACAAAATCTCATCTCATTTTTTCCTAAAACCGACGAACAAATTATATCGCCGACACTTTTGTTTTTCAAATTTTTTTTTTTAAGTTCCATACTTCTTCATGAACCAGGTGGATTTTTCAACAATATTTTGAGTTTGTCCAAATTTTTCTAGACACGGACTGGATTCAACCAATAACAGGTCATAGGCCCTGTAGATGCCTTGACTTCTATATTACCTACTTTTTTTTTTTTTTTAAGAAAATAAATATTTGCGTTCTTATGATTTACCCAAATATTTCATTTTGAGGGCCATTTTCAACGAGTTGTAAATAACTCACTTTTATAAAATGGAATCAAGTTGGGGTAGAGTGGGATTCGAACCACGGACCTTTGGTCTGTGAGTCCAAGACACTAGCCACGGGACTACAACCCGATTAATGTTCTCTAAAATGCTCTTAATCTCTGTTGTAATATGTTAATATTAACAGCTCCCCAGGGAGTTGAATCCAGTCCTTGTCTACAAAAATTTGGACAAACTCAAAATATTGTTGTAAAAATACATTCAGAAAAACACTTTATTGTAATTGAAGGTGTTTTTCTGAATGCATTTTTACAACAATATTTTGAGTTCGTCCAAATTTTTGTATTTAAATATTATTTAGCACATATTTAAATTTCACAGCCTATTTTAATTCTAAATTTAAACTTCTTAAAAACCATACCAAAGACAAAGAATACTCAATCTACTATACACTCCACACTCCATATTTCACAACAATGGCGATACCAACACGAATAGAATCACGTGTTATAAAATCTTTTTCTCGTTACATTTTGTTGTCCTGTTTAGAAATTGTATTATATATTGTGTTGTGTACGTAATTGGTGCTGTGTTAGGTTTATATTATTTTTATTTATAATACTGTATTGTACCAACAATAAATATAAATAAATAAATACCAGTATGATGATGTCGCGAGAGTTACAAAACCGGTAATTGGTCTATCAAACTAAGTGAATCGAAGTGTTAACCTTTTATTTACAGTAAAACCCCCGTTTAACGTTTTTCAAGGGAGCAACAAAAAAAGTGTAAAACTGAGGAAAACTTTAAAGTTTATTTAATCGGGTTGTAATCCTGTGGCTAGTGTCTCGGACTCACGGACCGAAGCTCCGTGGTTCGAATCCCACTTTACTCCAACTTGATTTCATTTTCCAATAGTGAGTTATTTACAACTCGTTAAAAATGGCCGTCAAAATTAAATATTTGGGTGAATCTTTAAAATTTGGTAAGAACGCAAATATTTCTTAAAAAAAAAAAAAAGTGAGGAAATGAAAAAAGTATGGAAAAAAATAAATTTCATTAAAATATAATTATTGTACAAGGCTATACTAAATATACTGCAGAAAAATTGTAAGAACTGTCATGAATGGGGATTATTCATATTTACCAATGATATAACTAAAAATGTTTTGTATTTTTTCAAACAATACTGCAATGTGTTATTTTTTATTGAATTAAAAAAAATACAAGCATAAATAATTTTATCTAGGTACTTAACCTTAAAAACACAAAAAATTGGATTTGCATAAAATGCATTTTTTTGATTTGACGATTTTTTCCCTAAATATCGGAAAATTTTATTTATATGGTATCACTTTTTTTAGTATGGCACCACGATCACGAAATTTCAACTGTCATTTACATCGCGGACTGCTTCACACTTTTATGATGACTGTTTAAACTATCTCCTTTTCAAATTATGTGTGCATCACATCAAATAATATTTATATTGCCATTTTTTAAACTTTCTGCATTGTAATTTATTGATGTTTTGACTTTAATCTCCCTAAATATGCGTCAAGTGCATGTCATCATTTCGTAAAATGTCAAAATTAGACTAACAAATTACAACAGGGATGGGGAGTACCTTAAATAAGGGAATATGGAAGTCTAGGCATTTACAGGGCTTATGACCTGTGGATGGATGTTCAAACATAGGCAAAATGGTGAATGTTACACAGTGTGTAAAGTGGCCCCTTAAACCAGCCAATGAGGGGGTGAAATCCAATCTTTTGTCTACACACGTTTGGATAAACTCAAATATTGTAATCAAAATTAGACACTTAAAAAAAATGGTCAATTACACTGCACCTACTTTGAATTTAGTTTGAAACAATAATTTACACATTTTTTTTATTTACCTCGATTTTACTCTCCGTTCATGCGGCGGCGCGCGGCTCGTCTTTTGACGGATTGAATGAGCTATGAATTTTTTTTGACATAAAACCAGGGTTATGAAAAATGTAAAAAACGTTAATTGGAGGGGAAATTTAACGAGAATGTTTGGAAAAAAATAGGACCTAAATATTTTGGTGTAAAAAGTGGGAAAACGTAAAATTGAGAAACGTAAAAACGAGGTTTTACTGTATATCAAAAAATAATTATTATTATGAATTTCCACCAAGAGATTAGAATGTTTTTGCTACTTCCATGATAGCGATTCTAGAGAAATTATTAATGATAATGATTTGATCTTCCAGGGTTAGGATCCTGACCACTTCTATGGTGGTGATTGGCGCAGTATTTATACTCAAGCAGTGGCCGGAAGTTTGGGAGATATCTTCCCACCTCATGGAGAGGCTCAGGAAGACCATCGTGCACTCCACGACGTCCTCGGAAGATCCTTCCAGATAACTTTTTCCATTCCACTGTGGCCTGAAGATTTGTCGACACTTTAACATTTCCAACTAAAAGTTCCGCGGCGGTCTCTGCGCGCTCGCATCGTGTCTTTAGACGCCATGTGCAGAAAAAAACGGGGAAGCATCCCTAGAAAAAAATATACAGTGAATATAAATTACATTTGTTTCTGTTCTGTCTCATTAGTTCAGTTTGAAATGTAAACATACATAACTGAATCTTCACACTTTCACCTTGATTATTGTTGTGTTTCAATTTATGTAATATGTATACAAAAAAAAGTCATAAAAATGTATTTAAATTTAATTTTCTGTTTTGAAAGAGTAGTAAAATGCTTCAAAAACACCCCTGAATTTTTAAACAATAATAAAAATCAATCAAGTATTTTTATAAAAAACATAATCTGAGAATCAATTATTTTTTTATTTGTTCAGTAAGATATGTAATATACGGCTTCGGCTACGATCTTCAGCTAACCGGATTGAAAGGTGAAAATTTTACCAGAAATTTTTTTTTTTTTTCTATTTTACCGAATGCATTATGAAGTTTTATTTCAAAATTGTTTAGTATAAACAAAAAATGAGTGAAGCAAATATCTGTTGTATTATTTTTAAAATAGTTATTTTTCGTATCAGTTTAAAAAAAAATCACAAAGTCAATTGGTCAATTCTTTCCAGCAGGTAATGGAAACAACATTTTAAAATTATTTTTACAATACTAAATTTGTGTCCTAAATAAGATTTTTTTATACCATTTGTATTGATGTATATGAATTAATTTATTATTAAGGTAAAATTAATATCTGAAACAAATTTCCATACCTAATTTAACCTTGTATTTAGTTTATGTACAATCACTAAAATAAATTTAATATGCCAAATATTAATTTAATTTTAATAATACATTAATTGATATTAATTAATATACATGATATAAAAGTATGCTTACATAGTCTATTTATTAAACTAAATACATTGTTAAATTATTTAATTTATTATTCATTATATTTTGTGCCAAAAATTCGGATATATAATCATTTGTAATTAAATTTGGAAGTCATTTTGTATTATTCAATTCATGTTTATAATAATTAAAAACAATTGTAATATTTGTATTCGTCCATGTTAAATGTAAAAGTGTGAAACAATTTGTCATATAAAATAAATAATTATCAATAAATTCCTATTATAAGCTTTGTTAAGCTTTTTTTACTGATGATAAATTACGATTATTGTGTTTTATAAGCCTATTTGCTTAAAAACAATAAATCTAATCACATAAAAATTATTTTGTACAAGAAAATAAATTTAGAAAATAATAAATAATGATATTATCGTAATCACATTTTTATATAAAAATACACTGTGTCAAACAATTTTCAAAAAATTAATGTTTGTAATTGAAAACTCTTAGCGGAAGTAATTAGTAATTTATTTAAGAAATTAAAGCTGGGCGATACTTAAATCCATAAATTTTGAATAAATAGTGAACGATGTTGCGATAGCGGTGAAACCAGACACCGATTATTCTAATTTGTGGATCTCACTATAACCCGTCTTTTATTTCTTTAATAAAGATCTTTGGAAGCAACGCAATTTTGTGGGATGGTGTTAACAAAAGTTGTTTCCGGTTTTTTCCAAATGAAGAGAACATGAGTCATTTATTTATATTTTATTTTTTTTAGTTACATTGAGAACATTAAAGAGTATCCAATATATTCTCAACGCATTACAAAATATACACATCAGATTTATTAAATAGAAAAGAGAAAAAAAAGTCATGTAAAATGGACATACATATTACAATTTGGAAATTGCCTTCCTAAGAGAAATCCCACTGTCATGAAATATATCGACATCCGAGGCGATACGATTGAATAATACGATTGCTCTACCTACCGGCATGACCATTGGCAGGTTGGTTCCGTATCGTGGTAGGTAGAACAATCTGCGTTGCCTTTGTCGCACTTTCTCTGTACTCTGCACGGATATCGCAAGCACCTTTGGCAGCTTTATTTCCTCGATCGAACGCAAACAGGGGGTGTCGAAAATGAAAATTCTCAGTCTCACATACTTGATATTCCATTTTGAATGCTTGTAAATCAATAAAATAATATATGTAACATAAACGCAAACACAATATCTCGTAGAGCAGAAAATTTTCTTTCGAATGACGAACCTCAACAATGATTTTTTTCTTTTGGTACTCATTTTTAAATTTTGAAATAAATGGACACAACTTATGTTAAGACCCAATATAATGTCAAAATGTTATTACACATTCCTCTTTTGTAATAATTTTATTCAATTCTCATTTTAAAAAAATTAACTGTCTTTTTTTAAAAATAAAATTGACAACTTTTGATTTTTTTCCGATTAGCATCATGAAATTTAATGTAATTTTGTTGTGTTAAATCTCAAATAGGGTTGTTACAATTGTGACAAATTATCACACTTCATAATGTATTAAAAAAATTGACAAACCATTGTATCGTCAGATTTAAGTAAACATACCAGTTTTAAGCCGCTCTTTTATAAATATACTAAATAATATTACAATATTATATTAAATTATTTATTTATAGGAAAGCCAACAGTTTTTAAGTATTTATATATAATGTCCATTCGCATGCTTTCTCATAATTATTACCAAAAATTGGCACATTAGACAATTAAAAAGTAATATTTCTAAGAACACAAAGGAAAAATATGATTTAGAAATGTGTAAAGATTCCACTAGAAATGTAAATGCTTGTTGAGTTTAATATAATTTGTAAATATGTATGAATGTATACTGTCAATGTTTATGTTAGGTAATGTCCATCCAACCCCGTAATGTAGGGAATAAGAAAATTTTTCTATTTTGGACAATTTTATAGGAACAAAGTATCGAGTAAATCCATTTGAAGTATTTCTGTGGAGTAATTTCATACAAGAGGCCTATCATAACAAAAATAGATCTTTATCTTTTAAAAATTTCTATGCGCTCTGCGGCTCATCATCGTCCTCTCTCCGTGCATTACCTATTTACTATCCCTGATCTTACCAGCGTCAAATTACAGAGAAAGCAATAGTTCTAAGCATCAGCAAATGAAAGCTAATACTGGAAGAAATCATAATATGTAAAAATTTTGTAAGCAGGTTTATTCTCTTCATCTGACGATTCATCAGAATCTGAAACATTTTGAGAGGAAGCAGCTGTCTTGGATGATTCTTTCTTATACCTAGACTCGGATGGTGCTCCCATGATTTGAATCATGTCTTCATTAAATTGTTTTAAAGAATTGGCTGTCTCCTTTTTTGTATCTACCACTACATCTCGTAGACGTAGAGTATTTTCTATATTTGTCATAAGGGTCTCTCTCAGATTATTAGTTTCAAGACTCTGCTCTGTGATGATAGATAATATACTTTGAATATTGTCCTGAAGGATATGGTTTTGGCTGAGTAACGACAACATCATGCTGGTGGAGGATTGAAGCCTCATAGACATCATTATCACTCTAGCATTTAACTCCTCCAAAGTACAAGTTTTTCCAATCATATTGTTTTCTGGAAATGATACATCCCCTGTCTTGTACTCCGAAATAAAAAGCTATATATAGTATGAAACATCCTTAACCACTTCTTGATATGAAGTGGATGGGGTACTATCTACAAATTTGGAGTTTGCCGAAGATGGAAGCTCTTGAGGGATCTCATCCATGAGGCCCTGTTGTGTATTGGGCTGTCTAGGAGGGGTTGCATCTGTGGTAGAGGGTAATCCTTTGTCAGTTGACTCTATGATCTCTTGTATAAGAGCGTCATGGAATTGGGTATCATGAGATTCCTTTACCCCCTTGCTCATATTATCCATGAGAAGTTTCCCCTTTGGAGTCTTTTTTGTTATCTTGTCAATTTTTTTAAGAATTTTGTTCTTTTTTTGTCCTTTGTCTGCCTCAAGACCCTTGATCAGATTTAAAACATTATTATCCTCTACAACGGATCCTATAACATTTTAATATTTTCTACTGAAACAGGCTTTCCGCTAATATGACTTGTAGATTGTTTCCCAGCATTGGGCATCTTGCTCAAGAAAGTGTCAGTGTCATGGGTATCGAGAGATATACCTTCTTCTTCATCGATATTCAGGTTATCATCCTCTCCTCTCATCAATTTTTGCTCCATATCTGATTCCTTCACAGTAACATCGTGATAATCAGATGATTCAAAAGATGATAGATACTTGGCAGATTGACACATACACCCTGGCTTATTGCATCCATCACAGTCACTCATAATGAGGTTTTGCGGGGGAAAAAGAGCCCAGATATGGTTATTCTATTTTAAATCTTGGAGCGGGTACAATTACGTACACATATACACATCTATTTATATTATTATTATTATATACAAGAGTAACTATGTTTAAATGCACATGGATAAGAGATTAAATATAAGCTGAAGTGTCTATAAGTCTATCTACAGTGACAATTGTCCTGGTAGACTTGAATCTTTACGGATGGTAGCCTGCTCGACGGAAAAGTGGGAGCGGCATTCGTTCCTTTTGAGAGTGATAAAGAATTACCAGGCAGAACATTTAAATTAGATAATTTCTGCTCAGTTTTCCAGGCTGGACTACTCGCAATACGAGAAGCTCTCGAATGGTTATTAAAGAAACCACCAGAGAGATGGGTTATTGCAAAAATATTATCAGATTGTCGTTCGGGCGTTCAAGCTATAACAGATACTCGGTTGGTAAATCCATTCATTGTAGATATTCAGAGAAAATTAAGCATCTAAAAATAAGAGGGATGAACATTCAAATATGCTGGATAAGAGGACATGCTGGTATCGTAGGAAATGAGAGAGCGGATGAACGAGCAAGAGCCGCAACTTGTAAAAGAACGGCACCTTTCTTCTCAGAATTTCCCCTTAGCTTTGCTAAACGCTGTATAAAACAAAATACGCAGCAGCGTTGGGAGGATCATTACCGCGCTTCTTCTGCAGGTAAAATCACTAAAATGTTTTTCCCAACGCTGGCTGATGCAGCAAACTTCCGTCATCATCACCAAAGTACTTTCGAAACGACCCAAATTTTTACCGGACACGGAGCTATGAGAAGTTACCTATATAGGTTTAAATTAAGGAATGATGACTATTGTCCATGCGATGATATTTCTTCACAGAGTATAGAACATCTGTTATTTCAGTGCCCATTTTTCAGTTTGCAACGCCATAATCTTGAAGCAGAATGCAGGAAAGATGGAATATCCTTAACAGATATCCACACTGTAGTAAAAAGTAGTTATCACACGCCATTGTTCTTGAACTTTCCAACAATGGTGATTGGACTCATAAAGGTAATAAACCAAAATCAGTGATCGAACATCCCATTTCCAAGACAAACAAAAACTTTTTTTTTTCCGAGTACCTTAGCCTTGTCATGTATGACACGTAAGGCTACTAAATACAGGGGTCCAAATATATTTAAAAAAAAAAAAAAATGTAAAAATTTATCTTTTAACATATTACAACAGAGATGAAAAACATTTTAGCTAGGGGAATATAGAAGTTGAAGCATCTACAGTTGAGGCATCTACATCTACCGATATTTTTTTTTCCGAATTTTGAAATGAAAGGGGTCTAAAAAGTTGCCTTTTAGATTACTCGGAATGCAAAAAATATTTTTTTAAAATTCAATACTACTTTTGGCCCTCAACCAGAAGAACCTGGGGTTAGTTAAATATATTTTGTTTTTTCCAACCTGGAATACAAAGCCTTTATAAAACCTTTTAAAAATCAAATGTCTATGTCTCGTTTTTCGCACATCTGTCATTTTTCTACGATCAGAATGATGTCTCTGAAAATTGGAAAAGATAGGTTATTTTTTTACTCTAATAGGCCGATTTTGGAATGTTAGAGATTTAGACAATACACGAGTGCTAAAAATTAAGCAGATTAAATGCTCTGGCATTCTTTCGAATCATATTCTGCACATAATTTATCTTGGATTTCTTGAAGTGTCGCTTAGAAAACATCGCGAAATGCCTTTCAGCAAAAGCAATATGAATCCGTCAAATTGTTACGTAAATTATAGATGCTGTGCTTTTAAAAATGAACTATTTTGTATAGTTATTGTGGAATTAAACACTGTTGCGGTTCAAGGAAATATCATGAAAAATAAATAAATATTATTTAGTCTAAATAAAAAAATAGTTCTGGTAATTAATACACAATAGTGAGGAATTCCACTGTTTTCTAATTTTTTTCTTTCTATTAGCGTACTATTTAACTAAGCAAATATATATATATGTATTTTTTGTGCGTTTTTTACAAAGATATGATTTTTTAAAGTTACGTTTATCAAATACCGCGCCAAGTGACTGTAATCAGTGTGTCACTTTTCAGTAGTGACGTCATGAAATGGTTGGCGTTCTTACTTTCACTGACCTGACAAGAATCTATGGAATATTGCTTTGATTACTTCATTTAGTTGATCGTAATTTGCTCATTTCTATGTTATGGTTGTTTTTACGAACGTTTCGATTTAGAAAAACCTAGAAAGTTGAAATAATCTCTGGTTAAAATGTCAAATTATACAAATTATACTCTTTTTTTCTATGGTCAAAACGTTGCGGGGCTTTAAAGCGGAAACCGGAAATACTACACGTAGATATAAGGAGTGACGTCATTATTTACGATTTTAAAATGAATACTATTTTTAACATTTTTTATTTATTTATGCGTGCGTTTTTGAGATATTTCATCCTACTCCAAAATTTTAAAATATTCACGTGTACACAAAAACATTTTTTAAATTTAATTCCGGGTTGGGCTGGAATTCCTCATTATGGGGTCAGTTGTCTGATCGTTGCATCAAGTAATGTTTCTCATTTTTTTAATAAAAAAATAAATATCCAGTATTATACGAAAATAACGCCAGATGCAATGAAAATGTATGATATTTTGTCAGATGGTTCCCTCTTATTGATGTTGGTTTAAAACTAAGTCTTATACACCAAAACTTCTTTTTATATGGTTGATACATTCCACGCAGTACCGTGTAAAAAAAGTATACAAAAAACATAACAATTGGCTAGCTTGGAATTAAACTGGTCTATGTAACATTCTTGGCAGAATCGAGTTATGAGCAAAAGTAGTCTATATATTATTTCTGCACCCAAATGTCTAATACTCAAAAATATCGCTTTATAATTCATATATTTTTTCATTTGATGCAATGAGAAAGTTTGGTATTTTTTAAATTGCGTATTGTATTATCAGCGCTATGATTTTTTAAAGTTTCGTATTTCTGAAATTACCCTGCGTGTGACATTTCAACCTCATCTTCTCTCTGTCTCTTTACCTTCTTCTCGGTCAGTTTTGCCGGTTGGTCCGTTGGTTTACCGTAAGCCGGAAATACTGACGTCGTTCAAAGTAGTTTTTTTTTATACATTTTCAAGGAACTTTGCCGTACAATTGAATGCCCTAATTATTACCGCGCGTAAGAAAACATTTTGTACATCCAATAACTTAACTTCCTCATTCTAATGTGGTCTATGTTATAAGTTGTTTATGAAAAAATATGTTTTTCGGTTCTTATTGATTCAATATTAAATCTTTTTGAATGCAGAGTATTAGATTAACTCTAAGCTAACATAAGAATGTAAAAGATTTAGTTAACATGAATTAAAAAGTGCACACTGAAATTAAACGTGTTCCATCTGTTTACTTCAGTTTTTAATTTTTTAACGTAGACCAGTTTGGTTCCAGGTTAGCTAATCCTGGATAGATATCTTTGTCTTCTTATTCTTATCAGCCCGTTTCTCTCCACTGCTGGAGTCTGGCCTCTTCCAAATTTTTCCATGTTTTTCTGTCCTGGGCACTCTGTTTCCATCCATGGCCCACGAGTTCGACGACGTCGTCAGTCCATCTCTGTAGTCTCCCTACTTTCCTTTTACTTTCGTGGGTCTCCAGTTTAGTATTCTGGGGTCCACCTATCGACTTCTTGTCTCGCCACATGACCCGCCCACTGCCATTTTTGTCTTCCCATTCTCTCTGCGATATCGGTCACCTTTGTACGGTGTCTTATCTCCTCGTTCCCTATTCGGTCTCCTAGGAGACGCCCAACATTTGTCCTTCCATAGACCGGTGAGTGCACTTAATTTTGTGAACACTATACCGGATAGGTATCTTTGTATAAGAATCAATTGGAGATTTCAAAAAGTAAAATTGTTTACTGTTTATTGTACCTACCTTGATTTTTTAAAGATATATAACATGACAACAAAACACTAAAAAAACATAACAAAGATTATTCACTATCACATTATATTATTCACCTAGTAAGTAAAAGAACAATTTAGGGAATTCCAAAAACAAATAGTATAATAAATTATATTTCTAATTTTAACTTCACAAACATCAACAGATGAAAGAATTGAAGGAATATAGATGTTCAAATATGGGCAGAATGGTGAATGTTACACAGTGTGTAAAGTGGCCACTTAAACCAGCCATTGACAGGTCATAAGCCCTGTAGATGCCTGGACTTCTATATTACCTTCTCTTAAATGTTCTTCATCTCTGTTGTAATATGTTAATATAAACAGCTCCCCGGGGAGTTGAATCCAGTCCTTGTCTACAAAAATTTGGACAAACTCAAAATATTGTTGAATTATATTTCTGTTAAAATTATTTGATATTTGTACCGCCTCATTTCGAAACCGTGTAAAAAGAAGTTCCGGTGTGTTTAATAAATTACTACTCAAATTCACAGATTTATACTACAAATTTGAATATTTTATCTGTGGTTAATTAATAGTAACAATTCGGTACATTTTCACAAAATGTCAAATCAACAAGTCATGTAGGTTAGAAATTTGTAAATATTGGTTGTGTTCATGAGAACGCGGACGGTGTAATGTAACATCTTCTAAGGACAATTAAGGCAGCTATTTATCAACTTCTGATATGCAATATCTATTTTTAAAAGCAATTTATACCAATAAAAGTACGCATTTGTTCATCATACGAGTGGAAATTGTTTCAAATGAAAATCTGTTATTACGATGAACTCATTGATTCAAAGTTATAGATAATTTAAATTGAAAGATTGAGTCCTTGGTAACTATTATTTTTTGGTAGTTGCATTCAGACCATGAATGCCTACTAAATTTTCAATACAATAGTTTCTATCTGAAAATGATTATTTTTCAAATCAAAACACTTCGGTTAATTTAAAAAAAAGTTAACGAGGGCTAGATTTCTTACCATCCATTTGGTCTGTAGCTGCAAAATGTGTTGTGATCGGAGAAACTAGAATCACCTTCCCTGCGCTTTGTAGCTGCAAGACGTGTTGGGATATTTATTTTACTGCCCTTTATGCTCTTGTATTATAAATTGAATGAATCATACAGTAAAACTCCAACTATCCGGATTAACGAGTGCCAGATGTTACCCGGATATGCTTAAATCCAGATAATTGGATTACACATTAAATTAAGGAAATGTTTTGAAAGAAAACCCAAAATTTACTCTAAGATCAATTTTTTATTGCTTTATGCATGTTAAAACATGTCCAGCAAAGTTAATTGCTAAATATTTCCCGATAACGATCCAAATATTTGACAATCTGGATGACTGGAGTTGGAATAAACGGAGTTCTACTGTATTTTAACGCACTTCAGTCGGGAAAGGTGTTGCGGGCGAAAATAAAGGTCCTGCGCAAATTTCTTTAATTTGTTTGAAATCGCTATATCTTCGAAAATAATAAAAATATTTCAATAAAAATTTCTACATACTAACTCGGCATATCCAAGCTATAAAATTAGAAACCAAATTATTTGTAATTCAACATCATTATGGTTCAATTTTTTAAGGAAAACTCCATTTCTATTTGATTTGATAATTATCTACATATAGTTAAGACCTCAACAAAGAGATTGGTATATAATATTCATATAAAAACATTGGATAATTCGTTCTTTTTTGCCTTTGAAATGAGGCTGGTGCAAAAGGTATTTCTACCCTTCCCGCCGTTGAGCATCAATCCACTGAACGGGTAGAAATACCTTTCCCGCCTGAAGTGTGTTAATTGCGATAGTGTCAAAAACATTTGTGTCATTTTCTTTCGCATCAACCCGAGTTGAATAATTTCCACTGAATGTGTGCAATTAATTAAACAATTTTGTCACATTGCCTAATTCACAATCACAAAGTTGGGGAGGGTATAGAAGGCCGCCTTGTTTGGCCGCGGTCGGATTAATTTGTTAGCTACGAGAATTCATTGCCTTGTTGAGAAATGCTCAAGTGTTTGACAATTGAAGGATATAAAGAGTAACGTTGACCCCCTAGAATAGTTGTATTCATAGTCTTATATATACAATTAGCGTAGGAACCAATTTAGAAATAACAGTTTCATATTATATCTTTTGCAGAGTCTAAATATTTTTTTAACGCTATCAAAACATAAATAATTTTATGCCAAGTTTGTACTATTAGATTTTTAGGATTTAATGTCGATGCAATAGTGTAATTTAATCCGATATGGGTTGTTTAGTAATTACGGAAGATAACCGCCCGAAAACACGTCAAAAAAGTGTTCTTCAGTCCAAAGAAATAAGAAAAACTACCTACCAATTTTAGACAAGATGAGGTTGGTAACCATTATCAGGGACGGCCAGAATTCTCCTTGGGTAAAAGCTCTTTTTATATGGGATCAGAAAAATTAACAAGAAATCGGTCAGAATTGTGCACGAGGCCATTTTTAACAAGTTGTAAATAACTCACTATAAGAAAATAGGAATAAAGTTGGGATAGAGTGGGATTCGAACCGCGGACCGTTGATCCGCGAGTCCGAGACACTAACCACGGGACCACAACCCGATCTTGAGATATTTTCTGTTTTGAAATCAGTCTGCGTGCATACGCGGTACGCAATATGCTATAAATACTTGTTACGCCCCCTACGAATCACAAAATGAATAAAAATTTGTGTCAGAAATTTGATTATTATGAGATTCTATCATTTAAAAAGCATCGTGGCTGCCTTATTTCCAACTTTTACAGAGTATTCGAATGACGTGCAGAATTCAAATAAATTATTGGGTTAAAATTAGGTCATGTTCTACATACCTATGTTCCGAAATCTGATCAGTTTCATGGTTAATTTTCTGATCGGTTTAAAACGGGCTCGAGTTCTTATTCAACCCTTTGAATATATACACTAAAATAGTTTGCACATTATTTATATTATTTAAGAACGCTCTGGAAAAATATTTCAATTTGATAATTACTCGCGCTTAGTGTAGGAAGACAGTTATTGCTTATCGAAATAAAAAAAATATTTTTTGTAATATGTGACGATTCTCTACAATTGTTGTAATTTTTACACGCCGAGTAATTTTAATGTATTTTTAATTCACCAATATCATCACCAGAATAAGATAGGAATTTTAATTGTTTAAATAATCACAAATGATCACCATTTTATATTTTTCATTTTACCAATTTTCATAAAATAAGATATTGATTTAAATTTTAAAAGTTTTTTGCGACAAATTATAAATGAAGAAATGTTCTGTGCTGCATAGTCTATTTAAAGTATTTACATTGTAAAAGTACATTTATAAATAATTAAAAATGCTTTTTTTAAAATAAGATGTTACTTATACAATATTGACACTTCTGCCGCCGATTTTCACAGTTTTTAATGATGAATTATTTAAAAGTTTTTCACAATGTTTTTGTACAATTTTTAAACAGATTTGGAATTTGTAATATAATAGAGCGTGGATCAAGGTTGTGTCTGTTACAAATACGGAATGAATGCTTTATATACAATAAATAATTAATATTATTTCTTTATTTGTCAGTTTCTCTTTACTAAGAAAACATGTGATATTTAGAAAATTATTTGTGTCTTTGTTAACCATTGTATTTATTGAATATTTGATTGTAGAAAATTTCCCTTTTTTAAAAATAATATTTTATTGTGATAATTAAATTATTCTCGGAATTTAGAAAAATAATGAAATTTCTAATTTATTTATCGTTTCATCACAAATTTTAATACGCTCCTTCGAATCGAGTAAAGCTTTTTTTTACTCAGTCGATAATAAAATATTACAAATCATAGCTTTATTAATAATTACACAATAGAATAAAGTGTCATAAAATATTATTGATAATTGTCAATTCACATTCTATGTCTGTCTATAAAGAAAGCATATAAAATGGCTATTTATTTGAGTGATTTTGTCACTTTTGTAGTGTAGTTAAACTAATGTACTGAATACTAAGCACAGAAAGGTAGCGCATTTGAAACATGTGAAAAAAAATTCAGGAAATAACTTTTAATTTTAATATAGTGTAAAAATATGAGGTAATTTCATCCTCTCACATATTTACTTTTTCAAAATTTTTTATAAACCTCTGATCGCTTGATACTCCAACATACAAGATTTTTAATTTTATTAGATGGTCGTAAGAGAATGGCAACCAGCCCGCCAGTTGTTTGTAAAAAAGTCAAATAAGCACTGAGGGAATATTACTCAAATCTGCTTCATATACCTCTAAGATGAGTTATGGTCCGTGGAAATGTTGCAGACTCTAGATTAACCTCTAAGAGAGCAAGTTTTTAATAGAAAAAAGTGTTCGCTGTAGTTTCACTGAAAATTAAAGAAATGTAAATTTTTCTTATAAATATTTTCATTAATCATCCATAGATGACATTGGCATGTTCTTTTATGAATAAACTCTATAATAAATCATTTAAGACGTACACAGTACGGCCATATTGCTCGGAGGTTAAGGAGTCTGAACCTTGTTGCAGAACAATTCTTTTGCCATTTTCTAACACGGTTATTTATGATTAAAAGAAAATGGCTTTAAATTGAAAATATAGCGTGAATCATGAGAACCTTAATAGGCTAATAACAATTTTGCCTATTATTTTGTCTCATTCCCATAAAAAACAAAGAAAATGCATCACCTACCTTTTACGTGCTTATTATTAAGACAGTATAGTAATTCCATCTTTAGTATAACTAAACTCACCAAAATTTTAGCTCTAAATTATGATAACTAATTTATTTGTTAACCAAAAATAATTCAATTATATAAATTTTTGTACATAATGGTTATGGACATAATTCCTGACTTTCTGACATGTCCTAAATATGGTTATATAAATATAATGTATTGGTTTGGTTATTTCTACAGAGCGGTGTACGGACGCTGGGAGTAATTATTGTTGCGGTGGATAACGATGTATGTTGCAGAATGTATAATATTAATATTGTAGCGATCAATGAAACTAAGTAATTTATAATGGCTTGTAATAATATGTGATGCTAATTTCGAACAAAATAATATAATGATTTTGCAAGCAAACACCTGTCTTTTATTTATAGAAAATCGTCCACAAAGAGCCTCTGTGCGTCTCTATCGGCTGCCAGCTCCTGTGCCTCCCTTTCAAGTAAGGTTTGCGTCCCATAGTTCTGACATAAACTGCCGACGGACAGTCAGCAGCGGGCATCCAGGACGTCGAGAACCTGATGCCTTGTAAAGTAGGCAAGCGTGCTTAAGGCTCTCAGGAGGCATCCGTAGTATATGGCCCAGCCAACCGTATCGCCTCTGTTTCCTCAAAGTCAAACCACCACACACTCAAGATTCTTCTGAGACACCTATTCTAAAAACTCAGAATTTTGCTGTCTTAGGTCCTAGGTCCATACTCTAGGTTGCAGAGTTTTTGGGAGGAGGAGATGAATATTCTTCGATTTAGTGGAATTGATTTCCTTAGGATGAAGTCCATAGGGATTATAAAAAGGAACGGTGCAAGTACACAACCTTGATGAACTCCGGTGGTGACCTCAAACCAATCTGTGACAACATCGTTAATTCTGATTTGCCATTCGCTACTCGAGTGAAGGGCTTTAATAAGTTCGATTAGTTTTATAGGCATCCCATCCCTAGTATTTTTCAGAGTGTAGGTCTACGCGGACTATCCAACGCTTTTTCGTAATTTACGAAACACAGCCTAGCACATAACTATCAAGTTCTTTGTTCTGTCGAATGCAGCGTATTTTGTGGATATGATCCGCACATGACCTACCTGGTAGGAAACCAGCCTGGCCCTCTTTTTATACTCACAGTTTGATGGATCACCCTTTTCATGCAATGCAGTGATCTCCCCGCTCACCCAGTTTCTCGGGCACCTCTCTTGTTCCCACACTTTGGTCATTAGTTGGTGTAAAAGGCCAGCAATGCTAGTGTTGCTGCTTTCGAGAAATTCCGAGTGTATATTTGTCGACTCCTGTTGGTGTCGTTCCATTTTTCTAGTATGATACGGCCATTTTTATTTTAGCTAGCGTTGGAGAACCGTCAGGAATGTTGACTGCCCGCAGAATGCTTGATTCAGCCTCTACGAAGATATCGAGGGTGAAACTAAGGGGCGATTAATTACTCTCTGGAAATGACAACGTCATATTTCCTTTATGCGGTCTGTGTCTGATTTGATCGCTTTATGAGAGTTTTTTTACAGCTCTTGGGGTGATTGAGCGTTTAGCAGTATTTTTAGGTCAAGTTGCACTAGTTTTCTGCATCCGGGTGGGTGAAGAATACAATTCCGAGTGTTAAATAGAACCAGAAACCTGGAAGAGTGCTTTCGACGCGATGGATACTCTCAAGAAAATTTCCCGGAAGAGAAAATCGAATGTGGATAAGTCCGCCTTGTAGTGTAATGGTTGGCACATCCGCCTACCATGCTAAGGTACCTACTGGGTTTGATTCTGGCAGGGTCAACGTCAAATATTTGATTTGAAGGTTTTACATTGCAATATTTCAATGTCCGTGTACTGCCATCTGAAGTGTAAGACTGATAAACTTATCTTAATGTAACAGATAATTCGTCTGATCGTAGAAAATTCACTTTATTTTATGCATAGAATTATAATTTAAGTTTGATATTTTAAAGAAGTGATCTGACAGCTGTCAAAGTGAAACAATGCCTGTTAAAAGTGCTCAAAGTTTTTTGTGTTTTTGCATATGTTTTTGTGAAGTTTTTTGTGAAATTTGTGTTTCGGGTCATTCTTCATTCTTTTTAACATTTACCTAGTTCATATTCAATCATTTTTATATAAAATTAAAAAAAATACCGTTTTAAATTATTTCAAAATCGGTTTGCAACAATAATCCAAATATGTTTTTTTTTAAATTTTCTTTTGTTATCAAAGTCAATTTACAGATAAATTATAATTCATATTTCATAAATATGGAGAGAGGAGAAAAACCTCCTGATCCTTCCGGATGGCAATAGAATAGAAAAAGTTTTAGAGGAGAACAGTTGCAATTTAGGAAGTCCTATTTTGCAGTCCACCAGAATGAGACGCAAGCTGCCTCTTTTGAAAGTCCTGCAAAAGCAGTGAGTTAGACCCAAAAAAAGAATTCTAGAAGAGTAGAGTAGAAAATTGTTGCCTAGACATGGAAATGCCTGACCGCATACTTTTTGGCTCCCCAATAACTGACTGATACAATATTTATTTCAAAATTTTGAACATAAATTTACCCATAAATGTCACTTCTCTCCTATTCTCAAAAGAGAGAAGAGGGGTAAGAACCCCGAAGTGATCTTCATATAAGAAGATTTCTGAGTGAGAATGGTGTGAACTTTTAGGAGGCTGCTATTCCTAAATCTCAGTTAACAGAATTATTTACATGGATGCTAAAAATCATCCTACATAGGATAAATAGCCGAAAAAATCTTTAAAAGGTTTTATAAAGGCTTTATATATTCAAGGTTTGAAAAATAACCCAAGTACCAAAGGATATATTTTTGAACTTATCAAGTTAAATTGAGGTATATAACTAGAATAAGCATGAGCGTTTGCTCCTCAACCTGCGGCCAATTGGCATATTATGTTTATTAGAACGGACTTTAGTATGTTGTGAGCAGTCCCCGGCTACTTTTGAACTGTTGTCTCCTCGTAATTACTAAAATGCCAATATGTCCGCTAAGATACTGCACAAATCGATCTGGAAAAGCGATGGTATAACCTTTCACCGGTAAGTAATGTTTTTATCTTAATCAATACTTTAAAATAGCTATTTTCATGTTAAAAAACGTTTTATTAATATGTTACGAGTCGTAATCTATCTCCTGTCTCTGTCCTGCTCAGTTAGTCGGGCGTATAGTGAAACGATAAACAAAGGTGACCCGTATGCGGAAGGGAGCGACACACTGAATAGAACTTACAGTAGACCGATGTAAACAGTCCGTGCTTTTTACTGTACTACGTGTTTTGCCAACCAAGTGCTAAAAAGAAACGGGAAGGAAAGAGGGGAAAGTGAGGAGTCTGAAACACCGCCTTGCTTCTCACCTGCAGAAGTAAGCAACCATTTGTTTTTTTAAATATTTTATTTTTAAAAATTTTCTTCGTTCTAAATATTTTTTAAATATTCTAATATGTCTTCTTGCCTATACTGATCACCGTGGTTTCGGATGTGACAGGATTTAAAGAACACCCTGTATATTATATCTTAATGTCAAGTTATGACATAGTATAAAAAAAAATGAAACCCTCTCATCATGACGGATTGAGATATGCTGCATTTGGTGTTCAAATGGAGTGCCCTATGCACCAAAAAGTCAAGATAAGTAATGTTTAAGGTTAAATAATAGTTGCATTTTTGTCAAAATGGGTGAACGAGCAGGTTTATCTTATTTTTTTTCATAGATCTCACTTTGTCCGTTTTGTTTCATTCAATTCAATTCAAATAACAAAACATCTGAAATACTGATTATCTAACATGGACGTCAAATAGCTGACAGCAGAGGAAATAGAAGATGACCTCAAGTCCCCACTTGGAAGTTAAAAGAACAATATGGACGGCTACTGTACCGAGAGTAGTTAAATAGATCAGTTCAGTTCCAATTCAGGAGTCAACAGTTTGCAGTTCTCGCTGTCACTCCCGCTCCATTACTGCTTCAGCATTATATTATTAAGATAAAATGAGGACGGACGCAGCAAACTCCGGTGATAACTGTCGTCAAGCGGAGGCGATACGGTTGGTTGGGTCATATGCTGCGGATGCCTCCTGAGAGTCTTAACCATGCTTGCCTACTTTATAAGGCATCAAGTTCTCGACGTCCTGGATGTCCAGTTCTGACTGTTCGTTAGCAGTTTATATCAGAACTTCGGGACGAGAACCTGGCTTGGGAGGACGCAAAGGAGTCGACAGCCGATAAGGTGCATGGAGGCTCTTTGTGGATACCGTATGCTCCAACTAGGGAGCGGACATGGAATGATGATGAATAATTTAATACACATTGAAGAAATAATATCATTTTCTTTTATTACCTTCAACTGGGGTAGGAACTCCCTACATCAACAAGCATCCTACAGTAAAAATAATTCATTGCTTTTTTTCTGCCATGACAATGATTTTTCTAACAATTTATTTTTCATTAAATAAATATTTGCGTTCTTATAATTTACGCAAATATTTCATTTTGAGGGCCATTTTCAAAGAATTGTAAATAACTCAATATTAGAAAATGGGAATCAAGTTGAGGTAGAGAGGGATTCCGATTTTGATCCGCGAGTCCGAGACACTAGCCACGGGACCACAACCCGACCCAACATTATTTCATTCATTATTCCCTTTCCACACCTAATGGTGCATAGGCCATTGCAATGACACACCAATTGCAGCGTAACTTGATCATTTTTTGTTACATGAAGGTAAGATGATCAGTCTTACGCTTCAGGTCCTTGTCCAGGGACTATGAAATATTCTAGTGTAAAAACACCCCTTTAAAGAAATATTTCAAGTCGAGCACGTTGGGAATCAAACCCGAGACCTCTTGCATGGTAGATAAACATGCTGACCACTATACCACGAGGCAAACAATAACTATGGACTCTTATCAAGAAATATCTTGAAAAAAACATAAAGTGGAAATATGAGAATAATAAAACGAGATACATTTTCTAATTATTTTATTGGCCAATCATCAAAACAATGATTTAAAAGGGTTCACATCAAAATACTTCATCATTATCGAATAATCGATGTTACAATAATCGTAATAAATCATTTCAATAAAGGTAACATAAATCTATGAAACATCTTAATACTACTACGGCTAGAAATTATCATCATTCTGAAATATCCTTCAAACAATTCCATTAATTTATCATATTTATTTACTATGAACGTCTTTTAACTTAGTTAATATTAATTATTATTTAATTAAGAAATAATACAATAAATTTATTCCTAACTTCAGTTCAAGTTATCTTCAATTAACAATATTTCGAGTTTGTCCAAATTTTTGTAGACAAGGACTGGATTTAACTCCCTGGGGAGCTGTGAATATTAACATATTTTATACATATTTTATACAGATTTGAAGAACATTTTAGAGAAGTTTAGGAATCTACAAGGCTTATGACCTGTCATTGGCTGGTTTAAGTGGCGTAACATTCACCATTCTGCCCATATTTTAACATCTATATTTCTTCAATTCTTTCATCTGTTGATGTTTGTGAAGTTAAGAGCTGAAAACTTTATTTATTTCAACCTTTTAGTCACAACATCATTATCTTCAATTTTCAAGAAAGCTCTTATTTTTTTTTTTGCACCACAACAGGCCAGGGGGCCCAATGACAGTAGGGAATTACATCACAGAACACCCAGGCTTGAGAAAAATCACATTTTCAATTTTTGTGTTCTCACTGGGAATCGAACCCGGAACCTTCAGTGCGTGAGTCAAGTGTCTTGACCACTACACCACGGAGGCCGCCGGAAATGGAAAAAAAAAATGGAAATGTTCAAGAAGAGGGAAGTGAGGACAATCTTAAGGCTGGGAAAATCATTCAAAATATTTTGGGGCATGAAACACCTATAAAGATAAAAACGTTTAGGTTTGGAAAAATTAACTCGCGGAAAAGCGGTGGCCGTTAAACGTTATATTCCCCGACAAAACACAAGCCAAGGCAGTGATGTTTTCTTATCGTCAAAAATTTTGAAAACTCTTGAATACCTTCGCAAAACTCTTGAATACCGGATGCAAAATGGTGAAACAAACTTAACAATAAAATACTTAAATGGCTGCCCGAAAATCATAAATAAGACAAAAAAACTGATCTCAAATATATCTTCTACCATATCTCCTTTAATCGATCCAGAAAATCCGTTTCCGTTGTGTCAAAATATTTTATTAATAATGTAGCCATTGAACAAGTCCATTCTATTAAAGACCTAGGGTTTACTTTTGATACTTAGTTAATTTTCTCACATCACTATGAAATTATCTCCAAAATCTCCAAATGTTAGGTTTTGTTATTCGTAACACTCAGCACTTTCAAAATATTGAAACAATCATAATTTTATTTTGTTCTATTGTAAGATCACGGCTAGAGTATGCATCTGCAGTTCACAGTCCCGCTTATTACCGCAACTCATATGATCTTGAATGAGGACGAAGAAAGTTTTTAAGATTTATTCATTAGGTTATACATCAGAAATAAATTATAAACCCCGATGAATAATTTAAATTTAAAATTACTGTCAAGCAGGACAATAAATGACCTCTTGTTTAATCATATATTATTAAATAATAAAATAGATTGCCCAGAACTGTTACTTTAACTTTAATAAACTTTCGTATTCCACATAGACCAACAAGCCTAAATTGTTTGTTTTACAGTCATCATTATGGTACTAATTGTTCATTGAACTCACCAATTATTCGCATGCAGCGACTTGCAAATCAATACAGTGATGATTCAGATTTATTTTACCCACGTCGCTGTTCATAAGAAAAATTATTTCTTAATTTCCTTTTTTTTGTATTTTTTAACATTTTAACGCCCGCTGTAGCATAATGAAGAATTCCAGCCCAACCCGGAATTAAATTTTAAAAATGTTTTCCTGTACACGTGAATATTTAAAAAATTTGGAGCAGGATGAAATATCTCAAAAACTCGCGCAAAAAAAAAAAAATGTTAAAAATAGTATTCATTTTAAAATCGTAAATAATGACGTCACTCCTTATATCTACGTGTAGTATTTTCGGTTTCCGCTTAAAGCCCACGCAACATTTTGACTATATAAAAAAAAGAGTATAATTTGTATAATTTGACATTTCAACCAGAGATTATGTCAACTTTCTAAGTTTTTCTAGATCGAAACGTTCGTAAAAACAACCATAACATAGAAATGAGCAAATTGCGATCAACTAAATGAAGTAATCAAAGCAATATTCCATAGATTCTTGTCAGGTCAGTGAAAGTAAGAACGCCTATCGTTTCATGACGTCACTACTGAAAAGTGACACACTGATTACAGTCATTTGGCGCGGTATTTGATAAATGTAACTTTAAAAAATCATATCTTTGTAAAAAACGCAAAAAAAAAAAAATATATTTTTGCTTAGTTAAATAGTTTTTTTAATTAGATTTCCCACTATAAAATTAAAAATACAGAATTAGAAAAATTGGGCATTGAAAGGTTAATAGACTTAACAGATTTTAATAAATACAATTTTTTATTTTAAAATATCGCTCTATGATTTTTCAAAGTTTTGTGAAATTGAAATAACTCCGCATGTGACATCAGAGGTTCTCTTCCGTTCATTCTGTCAGTTCTGCCGATTGGTCCGTTTACGGAAGCAAACCGGATATCTTTCAGACCTCTCTTATCGATTGATTCATACAAACTAGTGACGTCGTTCAAAGTAGTTCGTTTTTAATAAAATATTTTTTATTACTTTTTTGTACATTTTCAAGAAACTTTGCCATTCAATTTAGTGCCTCAATTTTTACCAAGCACAAAAAAACATTTTTTGAATTCACTTTCCAGTCGGGCTGAAGTTTTTCATTATTCATTGGGTATTTTCACAAATCAGGAATAATGTTAAAAATATATGAAATATTTTGTGTGGATTTTCACGATTTTGATTATATGACTCGGCAGTCAGATGGCAGAAGAGACAACCTGTAATTTTCAAAAATGTTCGTGAGAGCTGAAGTAAGACTCAATCCAAAAACTCAAATATTTTGGTGTACTTTTGAATAATTCGTTACCATTTTAAACGATGCTGTTTTTATTTTTCTATGTGTATAAAATTATCCGACATTGCACGGAAAATAATAACCGTTTGGATTGTAATTTTTGACTATTTAATGTTTTTTTTAAAAAGTCGGCCTTGCGGTGGTCAGCGCGTTTGCCGACCATGCAAGAGGTCTCGGGTTCGATTCCTGACATGGTTGATATGAAATATTAATTTAAAAGGGTGTTTTTACACTGGAATATTTCATAGTGCCTGGACTGGCACCTGAAGCGTAAGACTGATCATCTTACCTTCACGATGGGTGCACAAATGCAGTGCCCTATGCACCATTATCTGCGGAAATTGAATGATGGTGAAAAAAAACCATGAAATACAGGAAAATTATGAGTAAAATATCTAAACTTATTTTATTTACATCTTGTTGAAAATGGCCCTTGATATTGAAATATTAGGGTAAAAACTTCACAAACATTAACAGATGAAAGAATTAAAGGAATATAGATGTTCAGCTATGGGCAGAATGGTGAATGTTACACAGTGTGCCAGTGGGCCACTTAAACCAGCCAATGATAGGTCATAATCTCTGTAGATGCCTAGACTTCTATGTTAGCTTCTCTTAAATGTTCTTCATCTGTGTTGTAATATGTTAAATCGTAAGAGCGCAAATATATTTTTTCTTAAAAAAAAAAATTCAAACTTTATTTACATCTCCTTCTCCCTCATCTGACTAATGCACTGGACAATCTGTATGAACTAAAAATTGAATGTTGCGTGATTTTGGATCGTGCTAAAATTGTTGTATGATAATATTTTGACAGGATAAGATGAAACAAATTAAAATTACATCGATGGAATGCATTTAAAATTAATTTACTTTCCCTAAAATTATTATCTAACATAATGATTGTACACATTATAAGATTAAGTGATACATCCTTTACTCTAAACACATAATAGTTTGTGCATTTTACAATATACAGACGTTGTATTTACATAGAGTCTAAACCTGCTTTAAATTTATAAATATTAAAAATATTGACTTCAAAAAACAGATTCAAGCGCTTATTTGTAAAATTAATAAAGGTAGCATAATTCGGTGACTGCTTTCTATTCATTATAGTAACTTTGATAAGCAATTCATATTATAATTAAATCGATCAGCACGAATACAATATAAGACCAAAAATTAATAGTAATTATTGTTACAGTATTACTTAAAAGTCATATTTTGAAACTTTATAACTGAATAAATCTCTTTTCGTTCCAATTAAATTTATCTAATTGATATCAAAATGTATATTGGTGTTATAATTTTCATAAAAGATATTGAAAAGGCGAAATTTTTTAAGTGACATATAACAACTTTACAAAAGAGCTAATTGTGTTTTTTTTTTAAATTAATAAAAAAATCTCACAAATATACACTATTATTTTGGCGTGATTCCAAGATAATTCAAATAAAAATTTAAAATATGAGATTTATTATTAATTAACAAAACTTTGATTGGGTCTACACGTCGCTTAAGATTTTTTTATATTTTTATGAAATATATTTTGGCACTTAATAATTATATAAGGGAGTGATAATTAATTTTAATATCAAACAAAATTAAAAAAAACCAGCTTTGATATAAAAATTTTATGAAAAGAAATTTATAAAATTTATTGAAAATATTTTTTGAGTTTGCATACAAAAAATGTTCTTTAATATACAAGGGGGGTTACCCAAAAGTAAACGAAGTTATGTTGTGATGGGCAGAGTTTTTTAGGACCGTGAAGAACTACCCTTTCCCGGTCAATATGCTAGGGTGCCATCATTGGAGAAGGTTCCGTTTGGCAGGGGTGAATTTTTTCATGACAGTTGTTTTGAGAGCTCTTCTTTTTTGCGATGGATGATTGCCGTGAACAGCACGGGGCCGTGAAGTTTTGCTTTCTGCTCAGGAAAACTGATAAAGAAACTCTTTAGATTTTAACAACAGCCTTTGCTGTTTTGATTAAGTGGTTTTCCCATTTCAAGGGGGAAAATGTCGATTGATGACCAACCCCGTTCTGGACGCCCTTCGACGGCCCGAACTGACAAAAATGTCACTAAAATTTGCCGAATCACCCTGGAAGACGACTATAGACCACCGAAGAAGTTGTGTAGCTATCCGGAGTGACTCGGAGTTCAGTGAAGCAAATTTTAAGTGAGGATTTGGAGATGAGAGGATGGCTGCCAAATTTGTTCTCAAATAGCCCTCTGTGTGCCAATTATGACCAAAAATGGTATGACCACTCTGCCTAACCCCCTATTTATTTGATCTAGCCCTCCGCGACTTCCCCTCAAATGAAAAGAGACACGAAAGGAAAGCGTTTTGCCGACATTGCTGAGGTGAAGAAAAAATGACACATCACAGAAGACGAATTTAAAAAAAGTTTCCGACAATAGACTAGAAGATCGGACAAGTGCATTAGCTCCAATGGAGAATACTTTGAAGGCGATTAATAGGTTAGTCAGATTTCTTTTGAGTACGCCCCCTCGTATAAGGAATTAAAAATTAATTATATAAAAAACATTGCAGTCAACAATTTTTCAATAAAGGAAAAATATTGTTTTGTCAAAACGAAGTGGTTATTTTCATAAGGCGATAGTAGTTAATTTGCTGTTCATTCAATTAGTGATCGATTGTAAAATACTAAAATAAATATGATAATTGTAATTTAAAACAGAATTTTCATTGTTATTTTACTCACAACGTTTGACTGCAGCTAACATTAACACCTTATAACAAAATATATAATATAACTATAAATATAATACCACAGTTTCATATAAAATTAAAAACATTACAAATTTATTCAATTTCGTATCAAGTAATGTATTGTGCGAAAAATTTAACATTTATTTGATGTGACTTATGTTTGAAGCACGATACATTAAAACAATGTTTATAATTTAAAATTTATTTAAGAAATAAATGTGTCAGTTTTTAATACTATACTGGAACATCTTTTTACACGGTGGTTACGTTGCATAATGATGTGTAAAAAAAGACGGCTATAATTCATTAACTCGTTGACTAAACAAATCATCTTACGCACAAGCTTTCATGTTTCTCATGTGCGTATGTAAATGAAACAACAGCATATTTTCCTTTTTATAGATGTGTGCGTAATCCGGAGAATCACGAAGCATTGACATAAAAATAATCAAGTAGATCTACGTTTCCTGCCTTTAAAGTGGAGCCAGCGTGGCGGCAATTTCTACCCTTGCCGCCAGTAAGCACCAGGTAGGACTACCTTTCTCGCACAAAGTGTGTTAACTACTACGCACTGTGAATTTTATTGAAAGTTGGCCTCGTGGTGCAGTGGTCAGCGCGTTTATCTACCATGCAAGAGGTCTCAGGTTCGATTCCCGACATGGTTGACATGAAATATTTATTTAAAAAGTTGTTTTTACACTAGAATATTTCATAGTCCCTGGGGCGTATGACGATCATCCTACCTTCATGTAACAAAAAAAAAATCAAGTTACGCTGCGATTGGTGTATCAATGGAGTGCCCTATGCACCATTAGGTGCGGAAAGGAAAAAATGAACAATTTTTTTTGAATATTTATTTCAAAATTGTGTAAAAAGAGGTTCCGGGTGTAAGGAGTGAAAAAATGACGTATTTTAAATATAATTTTAATACAACCTTCTCAAAAAAGGATTATTACTAAAAAAAGTTGATACTTGATTTGATTAAATAAATTTTAAACTTGATCCATCACATTTTTACAGTTGGTCTGTTATTTCAAAATATTAAAAAATAATTCATTGGAAATAACTACGTCCACCTCCGGGTTTAATGGTCAGCGCGTTTTTCTGCCATGCAAAAGGTATCGGGTTTTGTGAAATATTGATTTAAAAAGATGTTTTAACACTAGAATCGCTGTCTAGAATTTAAACTATACATAATTAATATTAACATTGAGATCTATCTTCATCACTGACGTATAATAAATCGACACGTAATAAAATTTTTAGCTGCATCACATATTTAGCAAATATTGCATTGCCCTCAACAATCCAAAATAAAGAGATAGAAAATACAAAACATATTTTATTAGTTCATCTTTTCGGTTAACTCATTGCCACAGCTATGACACTAGCTGTCAGTGTGGTTATCTGTATTCTTTTAAAAAACAGTTCTGGACACTTTTCTCATAGAATCCACTCATAACCATTGCTCAAGGGTTCCTGGTTTAATATGTAGTCCCCATTTAACGCCTTAAATATTTTATTATTTGTAATGTTATTTTTGTAAAATAAATAAATTTGAATCTGATCACTGCAAAAGTCCGTCGGAGAAAAAAGGCAAGGTTGGCATTTACCCACAAATTTAAAGCTAAAGATTTTGTTCTCGTGACGTGTGTATTTAATTATACGTCATTGAATTACAAATATGTAGTTTAATAACTAATTTATAAAGTTCGTTATAGAATAACAGCCAAAGAATTAAAATAGAACACCAATAATCGATAGGCTAGTAATTATTTACAGTAACTTCGTAATTAAAAAAAACTATATTGCGGTTTTCCCTCTTAAACAATTAACACTTTGTCCCTTCCAGCATTTCAAATTTCCGCTGACGATTGTAATACCGTCCGGTCGCGGCGATGACTCTCTACAGGTACTCCACGATGTCACACTTGATGGAGATGTTGGGGCAGCTGAGCCCGTAGGGCAGGTCGAGTCCGTGCGGCTGCGAGCGATGGCGCTCGGACAGGAGCTTCTGGAAGATGGGCAGGATGGCGCACTCGAACAGCTCCGACTCCGAGCTGGCCGCCTGCATACGCCGCGCTGGAGCCAGGTTGGAGCGGGCCGTGCGCTCGCTGCGACTGGAACCTGCGGATTAACAAATTAACAAATCAAGTAAATCAGTTGGAACATTATGGATACCTTTGAGATGTGGTGCTGAAGGCATATGCTAAGAATGCCCTGGACAGTTAGATGCACCAACACCTCCATTCTTCAAGAACTGAAGCTGACAGACAAGACTATCGACCATATGCCTCGGACAAGTTCTCAGATATTTTGGTCCCCTCGCAAGGAGAGAGGAAGCTTGTAGAGATAGGCAGCGTAGAGGGAAGACGAGGAGGGAGGTCTCCCGTGCGCTGGTCGGACCAGATAAAAACTGCAACGGACACTTGGTTTGTGGCAGCACTCAGAAATGCGGGGTGCCGAGACAAGTGGAAGACTGCGGTCATTAGAGTACGACGTGCTAGTCACGAATCTCAATCACGAAGGACCGACTAGGAAGAAAAAATCAGTTGCCCATTTTTGTATCTCTTCAATTGTTCAGACGTGTACGACTGTCTTTTGCATTGATCTCAACAAGTGGTGGTTAGAAGGAGCAAGGTCTGGGCCATAGGCCGAATGCTTCAGAACTTTCTAACCAAACAGCATCACCGTGTCCTTTACAAATGAATAGATGTGTGGCCTGGCATTACTGCGGAGCAATTTGACTGGCCGTTTCGTTAAATCATACGACAGTCATGCCTGATTACAAGGAAAATCTGTAAGAGAATAAACTCCAGGAAGGCGATATAATTGCCTTCCACTACGTTCTCGTAATGTGTCAACTTAATTACAAGTCATTGATGGAAGTACAGGTTACTCACTCTTTCTGTTGTGAACATCGGGGGTGGAAAGGTGGTGCGCCACGGGCCTCTTGCCGTGAGAGCCCGGTGTGGGGGCGCGCTGCCCGCTCGGAGCCCTCGGGGGCTGCTGGAACAGCTGCAACTGTTGCTTGTGCCTCAACTGCTCCTGTAACAAGAGAAGTGGCATCTCGAGCCGGGTCGTGGTCTGCACCGCACTCTGTGATTGTAGAAGTCACGAGGACTTATCGTGCGAGGGAATGCATACAAATACACCACGGCACTTAAAACAATTGAAAAAAGACCTGATAGATTTTTTCTTGCAACTGGGCACATTTGCCGTTTAACCAACTGCACCACGGTTCTTAAAGTTAACAGAATTTTCTATAATTCAAATAAAAAACTACATTGTTGTGAGCATACAACGACTTATGTGCGAAAAATGTGACTTTGACTTTCTTTTATATTTATTTATTTATTCATATTTTTTGTCTTACAAACTATAATCAATAATAAAAATAATGTGACCTCACTGGGGTTACCCGTGCCGAGGACACGTAACAATACTTTTTAAAGAATAGTTTTAAATTTGAGAATAAACAAAGAAGACTATTTTAATAAACAGAAATAATGAACAAAATGTTCAGACAGTTTTAAATACTACATATTTATGTTTATAATTATATATTACTTATATTACAAAACGCACAATGAAAGAACAAAAACCTAACATAAGCTATACACTTGTGGAGCATTTGATTTAATATTGGTTTGGGCGAATGAGGCAATCCATTTTACTTCTACCTAGCTCCACTATCCATTTTTTTATTGCCTTGTTGAACATTTTTTCGTTACTAATTGTTTGAATAGATAGTGGAAGTAGGTTAAAGATTTAATTTGAATAATACTCAATTTTTGATCAATAGGTTTTATAAAGGCTTTATATTCCAGATTTTCTAAACAAAAAGTATGTTTAACCAACCCAAGAATCAGAGGATACACTTTTGTACCTATCGAGTTGATATAAAGTGTCCAAAAAAAATTGAACCGCTTTCATGTAAAGTTGAATAAAATCACATGTATCATTATTCCATGATTCAAACTGTATAGTTTTGGAGACACGGCTGTGAAGTTATCATTCATTTTTCTTCTTTTTCAACTTTCTGTAAGATCAAGAGTCTGTTATGGGATTATCCTCTTGGGATGCTCAACTCCAGATATATTTCCAACGTTTTGAAGGTCTCTCTGGTGGAGGGAGTCGATCTGGAATTCGATGCAGGGATACATATAGGATTCTAGTGGGATTCATTCTCTGTACATGTTGGTACCATCTGTCGCCCCCATCTGACCACCTCTTGAATCTCACAGACCTCTCGGATTGTGGTGTTCCTTGCACCTACCTTCCCAGCAATTACAGGGCCTAGAGTTCCGACTTTTGTTAATAATAATAATAATGTTTGGATAATTTATATAGCGCCATTTTTGTGAAAATCACCTCAAGGGCTAAGCATGCTTTTGGTCTGGACAGTGTCTGCCTTCGCTTCAATGCCATATGTGAGGATGGCTCGCACACAGGTCTTCCAAATACTTATCTAGCTCTCATATCCTTATTCCTTTATATGACATATCTCAGGCAGCCCACCACAGTTGCAACTATCTACCCAATGGCCTTTTGGGGAGGTCGCAAGAGCTGAGCAGTTCAATGCCAAGTTATCTGAACTGGGTTGCTTGTTCAATTGGCTTGTCACATATTGAGATTCTGCACTCCAGCGGGTCTTCGGAGGGTGTCAATGTTTAATTTTTATTATAAATATTATTTTGCTTACACCCTCAAGCCCTTATTTTAGTTAATAATAATGACAGTATCATAAATTCGGATCCCAGTATCAAAATCAATATTCTAATTAGCAATGGCACATTACTAAACGAAACCAGCTTCATTCCCTGTACTCGCTGTCAAGCTGTTTCCATTCTGTACGAGTGATTTCCATCGATGAAATCATGTTAACAATGTTAGTTACCTGTTGTTGTTTCTTGATGATGGTGTCTACTTCTGGAGCTGGTGGCATCACCACATCGTGGCTCCGTACCTCCATCAGCTCCATGGGTGCAGGCATGATAGGTTCAGTGGGCTCTGGGAGACCACAGTGGTTGGCCAGCTCTTGCCCACTTCCTGTAAAGAGAGATATTCATTTATGTAATTGGAGGCGAAATTAGCCGTTCACAACAGAGTCCTGGTGCAAACCCACGCGTATGGAAGCAAAGTGTGGAGTTGGATAAAAGTAGGCAGAATGCTGTTGAAATGTGATCTCCGTGCGGTAAAACTATGTACAATTATAGGTGCATAAATATCGAGATCCGTGCATTATGTAAGGCTGAGATGAGCATTGTCGACAAAATCAAAAAAGGAGTTTGGTGTTGGTTTGGATATGTAGAGCGAATGAACGGCGAATGGACGGCGAAAGAATAGCAAAATAGATTTACAATGCAAATGTTGATGGGTGCAGAAAACAAGGAAGACAGAAAGACACGCCATAACCAAATATTTCAAAATGGTCAACATGTCAAAAGTCATGATAATCGGCGTGCATTCATGCAATGATGTATGAATGTAGAGGAAGCGACGTCTGTAAGCAAAGATATGGCAATATGACGTTCTACCGAAGGTTTATTGGTTTGTTTTGATTAGGTGGAAATCACATATTGCTGCTTACATATATATTATTGGGACCATAAATAAATTTGTGAGTAATAAAATGTATATCGGTAAGGGTAAAATGTTCAAACCAGAAATTGAGGAAGGACACATCAGGCACTGAATGTTACTTTTTTTCGGCCAGGGATTGAATTCCACCAAGGCCACCAACCAGTGAATAAAAAAGTACCGGAGCGCACCGCTACCATTAGGGTGAAGTGGGAGAGAAGTGGGAGGAGGAGGGGGGACGCATATTTAGAATTTTGCCAGTTATCGGCAATAAATATGTTTGTTGTTATTTCGAATTGTTTGAAGAGGCTTAAGTAGAAATATTTTTAAAACGTAATATTTGTTCCTGACTAGAGCCGGAGCGCCGCTCCACTCAGATAAAAAGTGCCAGAGCACCGTTCCGGTGCGCTCCGGCCCGACTACACCACTGCCACCAACGCCATTAACTCATTCACCGCATTGCTCATATACAACTGTGAGCGTCTATGATAGCACCTACTACGCGGTGATCGCAGCATATGTGTGTAATTTATTATGAAAAAGGTTCAAAGCTTAAGTATTGATCCAGTATAAAGGTAATATATTCATGGTCACCTGTAGGGATTGGACTGTGTCCGTTAATTATTCTGGCTTACCAAAATGATTGGTGTGTTGGCTGGCGTTGGAAGACCTTCGTTCCGGGGTAGTCCTCTGGGAGACGTTTACCGAGGACTGATGCGCCGGGGGCAGGAATTGCTGGTCTCTGTAAAGACAAGACTCAGAGTGTATTCTGTTATTTTATTGATCAAGATATAATAAGTTTCTTCGTTTTATCTCTGACGTACAATAGACACACGATTTAATCCCTCACTACCTGCATATGAGATAAAGCATTACTCTTAGCAATTCTAAAAAAAAACAGAAAATCTTACATTGAAGAAAGGGAAAGGAAAAAATCCACAGCGGAAAAACAATCGACAATCGGCGACAGCGAAACAAAATCAAATCGAAATGGCAGCAGTACGGGAAAAGAGCATCAGAAACCAAATGAAAATGTCAAAAGTTGGAGGAAAAAATTAAGAAACGCAATTTAATTGATGACAATGAAATCATCATTCAAAAATCTAAAATTTAAAGTCTAAATTCCATCAGATGAATTAGCACCAAAAAATTAAAATTTTTCATAAGACTAGAACCTATTTTTTTTTTTTTAAATGGGGTACATTGTACATAATTATTTTTTTAAAACTTACAACATTTAAAAAGATCAGTGGTTCCTCTGGGTGATACCATAAACATTACCGAAAAGTACCTATTTATTATTTAAAAACGGGGTACATTGTTAAACATCGAGAAAGGAAAACTTGCAAAAATAAAAGTATAATGGGCAAAAAAATTATCTATATTTTTCAAGAGACATTGAGAGCTGCTATTAATCTAATGAAGAGCTGTTTGTCTGATATATACCTGGTTTGTGAGTGTGGTGGTGTCGGGGGCTGCCCGTGATGGTGTCTTGGGTTCCTCTCCGAAACACTTCTTTGAATCGGGGAGTGATGAACTGCGAACAATAAAACATAATGTAATATATATATTGACAGTTACCATAATTACATTATTATGTATTTTTTTATATTTACAAATATGTATATACATATATATATATATATATGTATATAAGTACAGAAAAATTACTAATTGACAACCATCTAATATTTTTTTTGTAGAATTTGGTCATGCCATGTTTTTCTATCTTCCCCTTTTTTGAATGCATCAATATTTGGCGGCCTCGGTGGCGTAGTGATTAAGATGCTTGACTCACACACTGAAGGTTGTGGATTTGATTCCCGATGAGAACAGCAAAAAAAAGTGATTTTCTCAAGCCTGGGTGTTCTGCGATGTAATTCACCAATATTAACATTGTAAATTTTCTTAGCTGTTGTTTTGCTGTCCATTCACTCTACACGTCTCTACGTGTCTCAGCCTTGCATACTGCACAGATCTCGACATCTGTGCACCTATCATAGATAGTCATACCACACTTCCATGCATTAGGGTCGGGTAAAAAACGTACCTGGTTGTTTGGCAGCACTCGCGTACGCAAAGGTGTTAGTGTCCCACAAGTCACTCTGCGCTACAATAAAGTTGCTTCGTCGCTTCTCCGAGTCTCTCCTTTGACCTGAAGAATTCACAATCCATAACTTGATCTTATAGAATGCTTGTAAGAAAAAATACGCAACGGTGAGTGCTGACAGAAATTGGGCAGTTTAGTGAAATATAAAAAGGTATCCAAAAAATTTTACTGCTCAGTAGAAAACTAAAACTTTTAATTTTATAAAAATAAAACTGCTAACATGTTTGATGGTGTTCTTACAAGACGAAATATACTTTTGCAAGGTAAAAAGGAGAGTTCTAGACGTCAGTTTTAATTTTTGTATAACTTTTTATATTAAAATTGAATTATTGTATTTCCTCGATTATGCATGCATGCATGTTTTTGTCTCTGCATGTTTTTGTCTCTGAATTCATCATCATCTGCTGCTCTTTCTTTCTAGTTCCTCACTTCTAACGTTGTCGTATCCGCGCTGGTGCAGTCCATCCATCGCATTTTAGGCCTTCCTGGTCTTCGTCGTCCTTGTGGCACGGAGAGGCCGATCTCATTATATGGTCAGCCCAATTTGATGGAGCTGATCGCATAGGGTGCTCCCTATACGTCATACAGCTCACTATTGTAGCGACAATGCCAATGGTTGTTTTCTTTCACAGGGGCATAGACAACTCTGAGCATTCTTCTCTCATTATTATTAATTTTTGTAATATTTATGTATGAATAAATAAAAAAATCTAGGTGCATTTTATAATCGAGGAAATACAGTATGTCATATAACCATAAACACAATGAATAAGTTTAGTGGTATTAGAAATATAGTAGGGAGGTTTAGTGCTAGACAGAAATTGGGTTTTACAAAATAGGGACATGGTCCATAATTGATGACACACACATGCTTAAACATTTCACCTGGAATTGTGCAATGACCGATGAAGCAATGTCATCGTTTTCTGTAGAATCCAATACAACAAATTATGCAATCTTAACAGTATTGCACAGAAAGACGATAGCATCGTTCTGCAGTACATTCACACCGTCCCTCCCATCGAGATACGAACAACAAAGGAACGCGGTCTATAAAGAGTCCACAGGGTGCAGTCAATGCCCAGTTCAGTCAGACCAGCCAGCCTAAAGACTCAGCTCAATGCAGTCACACAGTTCCAGCATGTAGTCCAAGTGCAGTTACTTCAACCCATCATCGCCGCTACGCTCGTGCTACACCACCAAGATCTGTGTATCTCATTACGCCTCGTGTCTTCTCTAAATCCCGAACTGGGGTAGGAGCTCCACCAGCCCTCAACAACCTAATCCTACAATACATGCATAACAAAGCAGGGATATTTATTAGCACTACTCGAAATTGGATGGTGTTTACAGCTGCCGGAGATTGTGTTTTGCCGAGGGAAAGTTTAGCGCTCGGTAAAATTAATAAATTTTCCAGCAATGATTGATAATGTGTTTCTTACTAAGTCTCCGACTATCTATGTGTGGTTCCTCCTGCTCCTCTCCCCTGGTCCTGTCCACAGCGGTGGGAAGGTTCTGATAGTCTGCGTCCTGTTGCTTGTGGTGAATGGGCGTTTGGATCGTAACTTGCTTAGGGGCTGGCTGAAGTTCCAACACGGGCTAGAGGAAAAAAAAACATAGAATCGGGTTGTGGTCCTGTGGCATTTTTGGCTTTATTCATTTTAAAAGGAATCGGCCGGTGCTCAGTGATGACAGTTACTGCTGAATGTCAAATAGTGTGGAATAAAGCTACGTATATAGCGTGGTTAATAATAATGGTTGTTTGAGTTGGTTTTCTCAGAACCACAGAAAAAAATAGACATTTATATTTTTAATATTTTCTGTAATAACTTTGTGCATCATTTTAAATTAAATTTGGAGAAATAAAACTTATACTTTGTTTTTTGATACACTCACTTTATTTTTACAAACTAGTTTTGGTACCCAACTGTTACCTTCTTAAGGGTATTTTTATAACGAAACATACATAAAAGAAACAGTGAACAAATTAGTGGGTGTCGATAAGGATGAGGGAGGGGGTAATTGTGTTTAAGGTGGGGGAAGGGAAAGGAAGGGAAGGGGGTAATTGCGTTCAGGGTAGAGTTTGATTTTATAGGAAAAATATTAAAAATGGGACTATGACTTAAGTTTAATTGATTATTAATTATGTCTAAGTTCTGTTTTACCGCTTTTTTTATTTCTAAAATTTCAAAAATATTTTTAGTTTATTTTTATTATTTAAATGCAATATTTCAATTCCATTTTCAAAATTAAAAGAATGATTATTTGTTATAATATAAATTCAGAAAAATTATTGTTATTGAGACATCTCATATGCTCCTTGATTCGTATATTAAATGAACGCGATGTTTTTCCTATATACAAGGATCTGCAATCATGGCAAGCTCATTTATACACCCCTGATTTATCTAATTTATTTGTTATTTCTTTAGTATTTTTTATATAATTTCCTAAATTATTATTTGTGTAGAATGCCGGTCTTATGTCGCTAGGCAAGTCCTTAAGAATTTGGTTGATTAGGTTATCAATACATAAAAATCTCCTCCACCGTCTATTGTCATTCAAATCTATTTTGCTTGAATAAAGGTATTTATTATTAAGTTTTTGTTTTTTGTTTAAAATATTATCTATTATATTTGGGTTATACCCATTATTAAATGCAATTGTTTTTATTGTGTTAAGTTCAATCAAAAAATTATTTTTTGACATGGGAATATTTACTAATTGGTGAATCACATAATGAAATGCGGAGTGCTTATGTGAGATTGGATGGTTGCAGGAATTATGATTTATTATGTCAGTGTACGTAGGTTTGCGGTATATTTTAAATTCGATTTTGTTATGAATTAATGATAAATTTAAATCCAGAAAATTTAAACAATGATTTTGTTCTGTTTCTACGGTAAATTGGATTTTAGGGTGAAAGGAATTTAGGAGGTTGAGGAATAATTTGAGTTGGCGATCGCTTCCGGTAAACGCGCATAGCACATCATCAACATATCGTTTCCAAAAAATAACATGTTTAAATAATACTGATTTACAATTAAATAATTTTGTTTCGAAATCATTTACAAATATATCAGCTATTAATGGACTTGTTGGCATCCGCATAGGTAGCCATTCTTTTTGTTTACATACTGTATTATTGTAACGGAAATAATTTTTAGTTTAAAAATACCCTGAAGAAGGTAACAGTTGGTTACCGAAACTAGTTGGTAAAAATAAAGTGAGTGTATCAAAAAACTAAATATAAGTTTTATTTCTCCAAATTTAATAGTCATTTAAAATGTATTTTTTTATTTTTTTATTATTATTTTACATATTTATTACAGCAATATACAAGTAATTATTTATGCAACAAATTAATTCAGTAGTAAAAGTAAACATACATATTTTTTATTTTTGCTGTTGGTTCATCTAAACTGCCTAACTAGGGATAGCTTCCCCGTTCTAAGGCATTAAATTATGTATTTTATAATGATATTTAAAAGTATTTACAGTTTTATCATAATGTGTGCTTTTTCAGTCTTAAAGGTAAACAATGAATATCCAGAGAAAACATAAATAATACAAAAATCTCTATATCCTAAGTCCCAAGTCATTACTAGTAAAACAAGCAACCAGTTTACGTCCTTCTACATCATAATTACATTACATACATATTATGTACTTATATGTAGGTACAAATTAAAGGACATTTTTTGTTGATTACCTGTAAAATAAATCACAGCTCGCCACTGGTTTCTTCATATAACTGTTGTAATTAGCTTAGGCCGTACATATATATATATATATTTATAAAAATCTTCAAACCGCAATTTAATTCACTTGATAAGTACCAACATCAAGGATGTTTCTCTGAGCCGAGGGAACATTCTCCATCTCTACTTTAAAGTTTTCAGACCCAAAAAATACTAATTTCATTACTAGTTTACATACCTCTTGTCTCCACCCATAAGGGCTCTTGGCCAGCTGGTCCTTTTCCATAACGGGTCGGGCCCCATTGCTGGACAAGACTTCAGCGTGCCCCCTGAAAGTGTTGCTAGGCGCATGCTCTCGTCCCGCGAACTTGTCCCTCTCCTTGTCCCGGCCCTCTCTCGTGGCCGGCAGGTGCTCCTGGTGATGGGACGGCCGGTAGCCACCGGGCGAGGACTCCGTGTGGTTCTTGAAGGAGACGTTCTTGGTTGTTTCCTTCTTGGGGGCGGGGACTTCGATCGGCACCTGAGATTCGCCCTGTGACGATTGAGACGCGGATACTATCGATACCTCTTTGGTCCTATAACAAAAAACACCTGTTTTAAAACAAAAAGATTTGATGGACACGTCATCATATTAACAAATTACAACAGAGATGAAGAACATTTTAGAGAAGGGAATATGGAAGTCTAGGCATTTACAGGGCTTATGAACTGTCATTGGGTGGTTTAAGTGGCCACTTTACACACTGTAACATTATTCATATTTCTTTACCTCAAGTATTAAACTAGTATTTATTGAAGTTAAAGAGCTGAAACCTTTATTGTTGTAAAGAGATTTATCTGATTGAATTATTAAACTCAAAATATTGAAACATCATCATATCCCTGTTCACACCCGATGGTGCATAGGGCATTGCATTGGTGCACTGAATGCGGCGAATATCAATCATCAGTCCAGAAACATGAAATATTATGGCATTTTTTGTAGTTTTTTCAATACTATTTAATCATTTAAATCTTCTCTGATTTAATAAGACAGGTTTGATTATTTTTGATTTTTAAAAATTGTATTTCAAAATATAAAGTGCACAGAAATTACTCTACACATGATCAATAATTTTTAATACTTCTGGGTCTAATTGGACCCACCTCCGTAAGGTATAAGTTAGTGCATAATATTTTGCGTCGACCATCCCAGGAATCTATATAATACAATATATATATGTATTTGTACGAATAAAAAAATAAATGATTCCCGTAGCACTGAACTTCCAATGGTGGAAAAGAACCTCACAGTTTGTCTTCTTACAATTTTTTTTTTTTTTTGCACGTAGTAGCATAAAAATATGTTTGAATTTATAATTTTAAATACCCGAAAAAACGCTTTATTGCATTGGCCACGCCCCTAATACGTAATGATTATGGTCCTTAAAATATAGCTTGATTAAAATGACAGCTGTCAAACTAATGTCACTAGTGATGGGAAATTACTGATCACCGTTCAAATAGATTTTTATCAGTTTTTTCATGAAAACATGAAACTCGTATTCCGAAAATTGATATAAAAACGCAAAAACACGCCTATTATAGTGTGTTTAAGACAATTATTCACAAAAAAATAAGACATTTATACTTTTTTCATGAACAATATCAAATGAATTATTTTTTATTCAATCAATTTACATTGATCAATTTGTCCCATCTCTAACGTTTTTGCAAAATGAAGTAACCTTGTAAGAACGTCGTTAATAATTAGGTTTATTTTAGTTTTAAAGCTGATTTTATAAATTTATGTTGATTTATGTGTCAAGCATTGTACTAAAAAAATAAATTAACACGCCAGATACGAATGATTTTTCGTGTGTCAATATAAATAACTCCTTAGATATTACTACAAAGTTATGTCATCACTTTTTCTGACAAATGTCATTCTAATCAAGCTATATTTTAAGGACAATATTAAGTAATGATTAGGTCAAATTTTTACCATTGTCTGTGGCCGTTTAAATAGACAGTCATATATTTCACAAATCTTGACGTCACGATTGTCAAAGCCAATCTTGTCACATTTTGGGGATGGATGGGTATTTTTCAACAATTTAATTTTAAAAATTATGAATGAAAACGTTTTTCCAAAATATCCATATTGATTTTGAAAATACAATTAATTTTTCTAAATCCATTTCTCATATTATTATCGGTATTCGTAATATGTGATATTTTCCCATTGAATTTGAGTCATGGTTTTACAATATTCAGGCGATATATTAAATATTTTGTACCTTTCTCCTGACATCTGCTGTAAGAAATAGTAATCGTCAGCTCCCTGCGATGCTGTGAGACTGCACAGGGAAGTTATTTCACTTGTATCTGAAACAAAGAAAGCATGTTTTTAACTCCGTTGTGTGGAACCCACAATACATAACAAACATTGAAAGGATTGAAAATGTTCATCGAATTTTTTTTTACATACCTAAATTATAAAAAGAATCAAACGCTTTGCACTTACACTCAAACTGCTAAACAAAATGGATTTTTACCCTTGAAAATAGACGCACTATATCTGAATTATGCTATTTATATAAATTATTACATAATAAAGTAGACTCTCTTAACCTACTCTCCAAAATTAATCTAATGTCCCCCTTTCGCGTGACAAGAAATAAGTATTTATTCCATCTACCAGTCTGTAGCACTAATTATGCACAACACTCTTTTCTCTATCGTTCTTTCTCAAACTGTAATACTTTTTTTTTTATCTATTGATATATTTTATTTAAAAATAAATTAAGACTCATTTTTTCTGGCTGCGATACGTTCCCGTTTGCCATTTAATGATGCTCACGCTTACACACATCTGAATACTTACTACTACACAAATACACACAAACACACCTCTACACTTACTCTCATACAAATACACACAAACACACCCTTGTGTTGTACTACAATTTGATATGTATGATTTTTATTTAAAAACTTCGCTGGTCTGTCTTTAAACCGAATCTTTTTTGTGTTACTTTATCATTGTCGACTTTTTGTTTCTGTAAAATAAATATACGTGTTCATTAATAATTTGATATCTAGGATGTTAACAATAATATTGTAAATAAATCAATTAAAAAGGACGGGTCCAAGATTAAAACCCTGTGGAACACCATAAGCAGATGGCAGGAAATTATTTAATTTGAGGTAAGTAATTTTACCATTTGTTTTAATCAGAAGATTTAAAGATTGTACAACAAATCATTAAGGTTACATGTGTACTTTTAACAAAAATGAAGAACTTTTAAAAGAGAATATAGAAGTTCTGGTGTTTCCAACTATCATTGGGTAGTTTAAAAGTATTTGGACCTTCAGAATATTGCAGTGTATTGATTAGTGGTTGGCAGGGACCGGACAAATTTTCTACCAGGAAGCTATAGAAATGTTGGAGCGTCGCTGGAAGAAGTGCATACAAGCCCAGGAAGACTATGTAAAAAAATAAGGTAGGAAAACTTTTTCTTATCCACATTGAAATCATGTATATCAACCTACGTAACATAAAAAACCCACCCATTTGACTGGGGTTGTCTTTGGGGGCCAGCAAGTTGGCTACGCCAATTTTCGGCTGTCCAGCAGCTGCCCCCTTGGCGGGGGCCACAGGGGCGTCAGCTCCTAGTTTCCCCATCAGCATCTGTAATCAAGAAAATTAGAAACTATGAAATATTGTAGTGTTTCAAAACAAACTTTTTTAAACATCGGAAGGATATGGACAATGGACAGTTGTAAGATTCAATATGTACATGTATTTATAATTTTCTCAAACTGAACGGTTTGGGTAGGTAGGAAGAAATTGCCTTAAGGCAATATGCCCGCCTTTATATGTATATATATTGTATATGTATATAAAGTGTCAAATAAATAATAAATAAATAAATGGTTGCTGCTTAAAAGAAAAAAATAATTAAAAGGCTTTATTTAGGTAATAAAGGTCCAAAGATTTCTTAAGGTCTAAAGAGTATACGGCAAATTTCCGTGAGGATTGCCTCCTCCAGGTTTCGTACGTTTCTTGGACAATGTTTATAAACTTCGGTTTTGAGATAACCCTGCAAGAAAAAAACACAGGGAACCATATTGTTCAGAATCAATTGTCACAGCCCGATTTCCGTCTTCAAAAAAGTAAGGCCCGAGATCCCGTTTTGTGATAATGCGCACTACGCTTCTACGGCAAAAGCCCGCTGTTCATACGTCCACACCATGATTGCAAGCGACAGCACTGACACAAAAACTTCTCAAATGCCTGCACCCTTCTATGGCTAATCCGCGTCACACAACCCTATTCAAACTAGGGAGACAGCAGTGGCGAGCCGTGATTTATTTTATAGGTAATCTACAAAAAATTATCATTAATTTGTACCTACATATAAGTACATAATATGTAAGTAATATAATTATCATTAGAATTAGAATATCAACTCAAACAACAATTATTATTAACCATGTGATAAATGTAGATTTATTCTACACTATTTTGATACAATACTTGTACAAAAGTTTATTAACAAATACCACAATGACATTCAGCAGTAATTTTCAACACTGAGCACTAGCCGATTCATTTTAAAATGAATAATGCCAAAAATGGCCACTGCAAACGCCACATGTCCTATGTGATATATAATATGTCAACGGCATCCTATCAAAGAAAAATAGTCCTTCGGAAATAATGTTGGAAATACTAGTTTCCAAATAGAGAATCTTCAAATAATATTTGTAATCTGCAAGCTTTTTTTAGTACTAAAGAAGCCGACTAGATTAAAGATGTAAAATATAGTGTACTTTTTTGTATGAAGGAATAAGCTGAGGTAATCGGCTAGTTTCATCGTTCACTGAGAACAGGCTGGGCGCACTTTATAGATATATTTTTTTGATATAAAACGGTGGTGGTGATTATATGGAATAACAATTATTTTCCCATAAACATGGTTAGTATAAAACATTATTATCTAAAGTCAAATATGATGGTAAGCTGTGCATAATCGCTTATTTAGACGATTCGCCCCTGGGAGATGGTAATGCAGCACCCTGTAAATCTCTCGTTTTTGCATGTCTCTCTTGCAAAATCTCGGCACAGGAATGCGGAGATTTTTTTAGCACAATAAAAGCTGTTATTTTATAATCTAAGTATTCGATTAATATCACCGGTTATATACCGTCTCTCTCCACGATCGACCCACCTGCAGCTCCGTCTCCTTGGCCTGCAGCTGCTTGCGGTAGCGCGAGTTGGTCGCCCGCTGCTCGCGCAGGCGGCGCTCCAGCTCCCCGGGCGGCGGCGAGTGGCCGCCGCTGCCGGCGCCCCCGCCGCCCCCGCCGCGCGCGCCGCCGCCGACCGTGCGCAGCGTGGCGCGGATGCGGCTGTCGCCGGCGCCGCCCTTCTTGTTCCGCCGCAGCTCCACCAGCTGGGAATGAGTTGGGGTGTCGAGTATTTATTGAACGGGTGGTTACTTGTAACTAATAAACCACACATTTTAGTCATCAGATATGACAGAATGTTATCTCCCCAAAAATCTATCGTATCAATTAAGCACTGTTGTCAAATGCGTGATTTAGTTCATAACATGCATAATTAATGAGATATTGCATATGCATAATAAGATATTTGATCTAAATCCATTTGCATCTTATTAATTGAACATAGTTATGCAGAAAGCAGCCAGTACACTATTTTGAAAAAATGAGATATTGGTGTTATTGAGTGCAGTAAGGTGAATTCTATGTTCTGCTAAAAACAGCCAAACCGCATACAAAAAACTGTAATAATCACCAAAACAGTGTCAATCACAAAAACGGCATTTCTCAATTGGCAGAAAACACCCACAGCGCTAGAAAAATCTTACAGTACTTTAAAAATCATTAAAACTGGTCAAATACATAATAAGATTCTTGTTTGTAATATTAAAAAAAAAACAATGAATTCATTGTTTATCATTTGTCAAAGCCAAAAACATTCCAACTGTTGCGTAGATTTGATTATTCACTCTTTTCACAAAAGTGCTATTACCTCAGTTTCACTTTTTTATAGCTGGCTGCTTTCTGTATAACTACGTTCAATTGCATCATCAACATTGTCTCCAGCAAAAGGCGTGGCAGAAGAGTAATTTTAACATTTAATAATATCATTTGCATATAAAGGGTGTTCTTTAAACTCTGTCACATCCGAAACCTTGATGATCAGTATGAGCAAGAAGACATATTAGCACATTAAAATATTTTTTAGAACAAATAAAAATTTAAAAAATAAAATATAAAAAAAAGCAAATGGTTGCTTACTTCTGCAGGGGTGAAACGAGGTGGGGGAAGGGGGGAGCCTGACACTGCACCGCGCTCCCCTTACTTCTCCCCTGTAGAAGTGAGCAACCATTTGCTTTTTAAAAAAAAATTTCTTTGTTCTTAATATTTTTTAAAATATGCTAATATGTCTTCTTGCTCATACTGATCATCGTAGTTTCGGATGTGACAGGGTTTAAAGAACACCCTGTATAGATAATAAAAAGTATTGGCCCCCACACTGACCCCTGTGGTACTCCTAGATTAGTCATTTTTCCAAATTTTGTTTTTTTTAAATTCTATAAGAGAAGTTGTTTGATTGTGTCAAATGCTCTTTTGAAATCTAAGACAACTGCTACCATACACTTTTTGTGATCAATACAATGTTTTCAATATAATTTACTTTAGTTTCACACGAATATCTGTTTCCAAATCCAGATTGTTCACTCACTAATATATTTTTTTTCAAGATATTGAATAAGCTGTTCTTTAACTACATAGCCAAGGAATTTTTCATACTTGGGCAATCCGCTTGTATAAAATCTTCAAATTGTTTTGCGTCGTTGACTTACCTTAGGAACAAAGACGAGACAGAGAGTTGCCGTGGTGCAGAAAATAATAAACACAGATATCAAGATGAAAACTGCATCCTTATGGTCGGCCAAAACCTACAAAAAAAAACACAATGAAATAAGGAAGAGATGTAAATAAATGTATAACCATAGAATTAAAAATAGTCCAGAAACCGCATACGCACATCAAACAGAAGGCGACTCAACTACTCATAAATGAGTAGGTTTGCATTTTGACCCATTAATTTCTTTGTAGACGTCGCTCAGTACACAACTCCTGATTTGAATTCAACTATGCTGTGTTGTGTCCTTTTAAAGTTTAGAAATACTGCTAAGATCTTAAAGAAAAAGGATGCAATCACATTTCATCTGTAATTTGTAAATGAATGTGTATATAACAAATGCATTACTTAAAAATTGAATTATTTTTCCATCTGTCAGATTGTCGAAGAAACAAAATGGAAATTTCGTTAGTGTTGCCAGGGTAGTAATTTTTTTTACCCTCCTTTGCTCATCTAATGAATGAATTAATGAAAATTAGACCTTAGATTAAACAACGCCGTGGGGGACATTTGAATGACATTATCTTTGAAATAACAAATATTATTTAACATGATATGACCCTTTTCTTATCTACTCTGTTGTGTCAATCAATGTTTCTGCGTGCACAATAAAATTTTAGTGAAATTAGCAGATTACTTTTTTTTTACCTTACATTTGTGTTATGTTTTTTTTTCCCATCAAGCAACATTACCCGGCGACTTCACGAATGCAGGCGGCGAAAGTAAGGCGGAGTGGGAGAATTATTGGACACAGTCCGATGTATTCAATTATGATTCTACGCTCCTTCTGGACTATTCTTAAATCTATGTTTATAACCTACTTCCACTATCTATTAAAACAATTAGTAACGATAAAATGTTTAAAAAGGCTATAAAAAATGGATAGTGGAGCTAGGTAGAAGTAAAATGGATTGTCTCATTTGCCCAAACCAATATTGAATCAACTGCTGTTAGGTTTGTATGTTAGGTTTTTGTTATTTTCATTGTGCGTTTTGTAATATAAATAATGTAGATGTACATATATACCTAGTTTTTAAAACAGTCTGAATATTTTGTTAATTATCTCTGTTTATTAAGTTAGTCTTCTTTGTTTATTCTCAAATGTAAAAATATTTAAAAAAAAGTATATTGTTAAGTGTCCTCGGCACGGGTAACCCCAGTGAGGTCACATTTTCTTATTATGGTTTTTAGTTTGTAAGAGTAAATTATGAATGAATAAATAAATAAATAATTCATAAAATTGAGTTATTCTGGGGCTTCCATTCGAGACTCTCGAGATTCTAAACGCTCTCTGGGGGTTGAGCGCTTTGCTGGCATGTAATTTACGTACTAGTTGAAAAATAAAAAGATGACAATATCATATTATATAGTACGAGGCATATCCGGAAAGTAAGAGTACTGTTTGGCTCTCGTGCTTAGAGAATTTCTTTTCCAAACGTTGGCAACACTGATTAGTAGTGGGGGTCTCCTGAACACAACGAGCACATTGCTTGTTAATTTACAAACATTTATATTTCCGGCCCTCTTCAGCAAGTGACTAGGTGCTAGATCCTGTTAAATACAGCGCTGGCAGTTCAAATACCTTTTGTTTTGATTTACTTATTGACATATCTGTTTCTGTCTTACCAGAGCAATAGGCGCCCCCATGACACACATGATGACGACATTGTACACAGATAGACCGACATGTTTGGAATCGTTCAAAGCTGGAATCGACACGTTGCGGGTTTCCCAGGCCAAGAATGCGCCGAATATCTGGAAAATAAACATGTCATTTATTTGGATATTTTATTTCATAACACCGTAGTATGTACATATGTACATTTAACAGAGACATGGTTCGTAGTGATACAACCAGGAATGACCAATGCCCGTGAACTTGCCGGACTCGATAGAAAATTTGTCATTATTTATTTATTTATTATACGGCACAAGTGCCTTTTACAGCATAGATTGTTTCATATTCCGATATTCAGGACCAACCTGCCTATGGTTATGCCTGTTGGAAGGGCTACCGCTATGCTGAACAACATCGCTCTGGATATTGATCTGTTCCATGTATCCAAAGGGGTTTTCCGGAGCAGGATTCTTCGACTACTTTGACATGAGTCTCTTTCGTGTATTTTTTTTCTTTTTTATATATTTTTGTAATGTATATGTTATATTTAAACTAAATAAATTGAATTGAAAAAAAAATTGAATACAATATAAAATATAACAATATAATGAGTAAGTTAGATATACAAAAATTAAAAACTAAAAAACAATATTAAAACATGAGTATAAAAAGAAAAATAAAACTAACAAGAAATATATATATACATGTATGTATGTCAGCATACAAAAAATATAAAATCAATAAACACCAGATCATTAGCATAAGTGGCTTTTGTAAATAATATGTTAATCATGATAAAATATTTATAAAGAGATTATTGGAATTCACAGTTTACATGTTATAAGTTTTAATAATATTTCTATAGCCACATTTTTAAACTTTCTGCATTGTAAATTTATTGATATTTTTAATTTTTCTAAATTAAAAAATAAATAAAGGCATTCTTTTAATTTACCCGAATATTTCAAATTTGGTCGCCATTTTTAACGAGTTGTAAATAACTCACTATTAGAAAATGGAAATCAAGTTAAGGTAGAGTGAACACTAGCTACGGGACCACAACCCAAGCAAACAAACAAACCATCACGCTGTTTCCCAGTAAGGGTAGGCAGAGAGGATAGAATACCACATCACTCTATTTTTGCATACAGATCTCACTTCCTCTACATTCATACATCTTCTCATGCACGCGCGCCGATTATTTCAAATGTAACATGTCCATCTTCAAGTATTTGTTAGATTTGGTCATGCCATGTCTTTTTCGGTCTTCCTCTATTTCTGCATCCATCAACATTCGCATTGTTAATATTATTAGCCGTTCTTTCGCTGTCCATTCGCTCTACATGTCCAAACTAACGCAGAGCTCCTTTCTTGATTTTGTCCATAATGCTTACAGATCTCGATATTTGTGCATCTATATGAGAGATTGCATTTTGACGGCATTCAGCCTACTTTCATCCCTGTTTTTCCAAGTCCATACTTTACTCCCATACATCAGGGTCGGGACCAGGACTCCATTGTGAACTGGTAATTTTGCTTCTTGTGACAAACAATTATTTGCCAAGGTTGATTTAAGTGCACCGTTCATCTGTTCCCGGCACTCGCCCCCCTTTCAATATCTTTCTCAGACATTCCATCCCTAGTAAACATACTTCCTAGATATTTGGAGCCCCCCCCCCCCCGGAAAGCAACCCAATTCATTAAAAACATGTTACAATTTAGTAAAATGTCAATATGGTGTTTTCGCTTTAAAAAAAAAATTAACAAACCCTTAAGAACATCGACTACAAAAGTCATTAAGAGTGTTCTAAAATTGAATCAAAATTCAATACAAAATATCCCTTAAGTTAAAAATAAAAACAAAATGGTCATTACATTACGCCCACTTTGAATTTAATTGGAGACAATAGTTTATTTTATATTCGTTGTTTTGACTGATTTCACTCTTCATTTTGGGTATTGTTTTTACGTTGACCTAATTTCTGTACCTCAGAGGCAGACGGATGCAAATCCAGAATTTGATGAAATGACATTTCAATTTTCGTATCCAGTTTATGATCATGTCCATTGATTTTGAAGAAATGTAAGTCTTATAATGAAACAAATAATGTATTAAGATACTGAAAATACAAATAAATGCTATAAATTATTAGAAATCGCTTAGAGAATGTAGATTCTTTAGGCTTAAGTTGAACATTTGACATTTGGATTTGCATCCGTCTGCCTCTGAGGTACAGATTTTGTTTTTACGTTGACCTGATTTTGTTTTTACGTTGACCTTATTTTGTATTTTTTTGACACATTGAATGAATTTTTAAACCTAAAAACGGGATGATAAAAAACATTAATTGGGGGAATATTAGGATGAGAAAGGATGGAGAAATCTGAACATTTTGGCGTAAAAAGCAGGAATACGAGGTTTTACAGTTATTCTAAAACATGATATAATAATGGTTTTATAATTACCATAAGTAATCCTTTATAGGCATAGATGACCCCGAGAAATATGGGCATTCGCTCAGATTGGCAGTATTCGTTCTCTCGAATTATTATGATATCCTCGCTTGAAGGGTGCGGCTAAAGTCAAAATAAATAAGCAATTATCAGAAGTGCTAGAAGCCGAGCAATTTCTTTTATTGAACATTGTATGAAGGAACATCATTATCACACAGTCATTTCTCACTGCTGAACATTAGACTCCCCCATACATCTCTGTCTTGCGCCATCTGTATCCAGTCACCGGCAATTCTCTTTGTATCATCTAACCATCATGAGTATAAATGTAAAGATGTTGTGCCTTATACATAAATACTTCAGTTACACTTAGGCTATAGCCGTCTTTTCAATACCGATGTCTTTCGGTTCAATATTTAAAGCTATCATTTCCCGCATGATAGACATGATTTTTGAGAGAAAAAGGCGGGCGATAGCCGTGAACATACATAGTAAAATAGAACATGTTTATATTGTTATGTTATAAAATCTGTCCCGGTTTCCATTATTACAAAACTTAGACAACCTGCCCCGTTTACGGTAATTAATCGTCAGGTCCTTTCGGACAGCACAACTGGCCGGCACATCCCAAGGGAATGCGAACAAACTTGACAGAAGGGAGGTTTTGAGGGGGTTCGAAAAACGGCAGTTGGGAATTCGAGGGAGTGAAAACCAGGGCAAAAATGAGAAAATGGAGTGGAAGGAGACTGTTACCCGGCTCCCGGCTGAGTGATTAAGAGTAGTTTACGCCAGTGCCCGCAGTCTGCAGCAGGGAAAACAGCCTGCAATTCGAAGGAGTCGAGCAAAACTCTGGCGGCAGAGGCTGCAGCTGCGAGGGCAGCTCGCACGGATAAGTAGCTTCCTGTCTCTTCCTTCCTCTTCCCACATTTTGTGTTGGTAAAATGAGTGAATGATACTATATATAGATAGACAACTTAAACAAATACAAACTTATACCACTTTCGGACAAAGGGATTTTGAGTATTATTCAATTAAAATCTATAACCTACTTCCACTACCTATTAAAGCAATTAGTAATGAGAAAATGTTTAAAAAGGCTATAAAAAAATGGATCGTGGAGCTGGGTAGAAGTAAAATGGATTGTCTCATTCGCTCATACCAATACTGAATCAACTGCTCCACAACTGTATAGCTTATGTTAGGTTTTTGTTATTTTCATTGTGTGTTTTGTAATAAAAATAATATAGATGTACATAAATACCTCGTTTTTAAAACTGTCTGAATATTAGTTAATTATGTTTGTTTTTTAAGTTAGTCTTCTTTGTTTATTCTCAAATGTAATTTCAAAAAACTAAATTGTTAAGTGTCCTCGGAACGGGAAACCCCAGTGAGGTCACATTATTTTTATTATTAATTATAGTTTGTAAGCGAAAAATATGAATTAATAAAATAAAATAAAATAAATACTAAAGCGTATTTATTACTAGTTCCTGGTACATATGTATGTGTCACTCGGACCTCAGCGGCGTCCGCTACCCGAGGTCCTAGAGGCGGACTTATAACCATATTGCACTTACATACGGATCCATCTGTTTGGTTTCCCTGTAGAAGGGATCGGAAACTTGCCAAGTTGTCATGATGGCGATGTCTATAGCCAGTAGCACCCCCACAACCATGAAAAGCTGATAATCCTTGATCACCTGAGGAAAAAAAAAACAAACATGATTTAACTATGGCAATATTCTGTATTCGGGCTGAATCATTTCACCCACTAGCCAATGCTTGAAAACAATTTTTCAATTTCTATACTTTTTCTTAGACCAGTACTGGTGGTTTAACTTAAGCTGGCGTGTTCAGAAAACTCACACTAACGCATTTAAAATCTATGGGATGTTGATTTAAAAAAAAGGTTGTTTTAAATTTTAACCAAATGTGCTATCTTTTTTAAATTCGGCGTTGGATTAGAGGGAGGTGTACATGAAAAAAAAGTACAATGGGTTAAGAAATTGTAATATTAATTTATTAAAATACTTTGTTTCATTATTTTATATTTTTCAAATATTTTTTTTAAATGTTGCATTTTACTAATTATAGTCCTTCCAAGAACAAGGGGCAATTTAAATATGAAAAAATGTTTTTTTTTTATAGTCAATTACTCTAGAACTAGAATGCAAAGTTGTGTAGATTGTTCTAAGTATATAAATAAGAAGATTTATTGTTTATTAATAAGTGTGTATACATATTTTTTCCTATATAATTTGTACTGTGCATTTTAATTTCACTCTATTAATTATTATTATGATGAACACAAAATATTAAATAAAAAACATGCTTGTTTAAAAATAAATACTCGTAAATATAGGACATTTTCTTAAATAATTGTTTTTTTTCGCTCTAATCGAAAAGAGATTTTTTATAACATTAAGATTTTTAAAATCAGTATTCTGTACATTAAACATGTTTTTGTGTAAGTTTTATTCATTTATTTATATATACGCCCAATGGGCATTTTTATGGACACATTTATATATAGAAAATTATTATAACAAAATTGGAAAGACTCAATGGTTTATAGTAGACTTTGTGGGAGTGGAAGCGGGAGAGAGGTGTTTATAATTGAATTTGATTCAGTGATCGTTTGAAAGAAGACAACTTGTTATCAAAGAAATCAAGACTGGTATGTTTGTTGGCAGACCTAAGAATTCTGGGCATAGGGGAATGAAAACCATAGTTAGTTCTATGTTTATCGGTATGAAAGAGTAAGTTTTGTCGGAGGTTTCTAGTTGGGATATTTAATTTTATTGAGCTCAGTAGTTCAGGCGCATTAAAGAGTGAGTTGAGAATTTTAAATAGGACTAGAAGGTCGGATTTATTTCGACGGCCTTGAAGAGAAGATATATTCAAGGTAGTTTCTAACTCATTATACGTATATAGGTCTCTGGATAAGCCTAACCTCCAGCCAAAGCGAAGCTTTTTGGGAAAGCGCCATCACTACATAATTGACCTATTCGTGATTTGATTTAATGAAATAACTACATATTTATAAACCAGTGATTTTATTATTTATTATATTTATTTTATTATATTTTTACTATTAAGAATCGCAGCGAAATTCAGACAAACGCAGAAGCATCCTGTGTATATTGTATTACCATACCATTAGCAAATAATAAAGCAATAGTTGTCTATATCACCCTCATAAGCGCGTCTGAGCGCGAGAGGACAGAGATTATTTTCATAATGCGTATGTCGTGCGATGTCATACCATGGGCTTATTCACGGATACCACACAATGCGTATGTGTAAGTATAGTGCACGCGCCAGCTTATAAAAATCCACCAGTACTGGTACTTAAAAATAAATGGGGTTGTGGTCCCATGGCTAATGTCGCGGATTCATGGATCAGAGGTTCGAACCCCACTCTATCCCAAATTAATTTCCATTTTCAAATAGTGAGTTATTTACAGCTCGTTGAAAATGCCCCTAAAATTGAAATATTTGGGTAAGTTGTAAGAACAGACATATCTATTTTTTATAAAAACAAAAGGTTTGTAGCAACACGACGGAAATCAATTGAAGCAATAAAACAACATTCTTCTGCCAATGACGGCTGTAATACCAACACAAGAGACAAAAAGGTTACCATAGAAAGGGGCGGTACTAAAAGACGGGTAGGAAATAGGCAACATGAGCCAAGGAGGAGATGCTATCTCACAAAAAAACCATTCTGGATAAGGACTGGCACTACATAATGATTGTGTTAGTTTTACCTTTTTATTGAGCTTGACGTCTGTAAAGATGGAGTGGACTCGCCATGTCTTGGAAAACATAGCTCCAAAGGCCAAGCTGAAGCCGGCCATTAGAAGCCAAGCTCGCGCAGTGCAGATATAAGGAAACGCTCCTGTATTTAAAAAACAAACATTCTTAAAGACATTTTCTCACAACAAGAGTCTCAATGAAGAAGTGTATTGGTACCCGGATTGAGGAAGTTCAGTGGTTTTTTATTTGTTAATAGACTATTAAACCAAGTTGAAATTAGTTTTTTTTCAAATTTAATATCTTCCGTGCGCGGGAAAAGGGGCTTAAGTAAAAAAAAGACGATTTTTCAGGAGAACAAATCAAAGTTTTGAGTGTCTAAAAATCGAGAAAACAGCTGCAAATCATGAGGATTCAACTGTTTTGAGTATTTTTTTTACATTTTTAGAAAATTATTCTTGACATTTTGTGTTTTTTAAATGTAGCATTTAGTTTTATTTTTTACATGACTTAAGTCTTTTGGATCACAAAATCGAAAAAAATTCTGATAAAAGCATGACTAAAGACCCTTTGACCTGTAATGCAACGATTGATTAGTATCAATAACTTATGACAAATACACCAAAAAATGCGCAAAAAAGTTTGCTTTTCAACCGTATATGTAAGTTATTTTGACCATTTTATGACTTAAGCCCTTTTTCCCGCGAACTAAAGAAATATCGTATTACCGTACCGTAGCGCTACGATTTTTTAAAGTTTTGTATTTTTGAAATAACTTTGCGTGTGACGTCAGAGGTTCTCTTTCGCTTATTCTTGATCAGTTCTGCCCATTGGTCAATTCACGGCAAGCAAACAGGTAATCTTCCATTACTCTTCTCATCATTGGTTGATTCATATGAACCAGTGAGGTTTTTCAAAGTAGTTTGTTTTCAGGAAACATTTATTGTATCCAATTTACTGTAGAACTGAAGTTCATCATTATATTTTAAAATGGTTTTTTTGTCAATTTATACTCAATAAAAATAATATTTTTATGTAAAAAAAAAACAGCGTGTCATATCACAAACCACTGAGCTAATTATTTATTTATTTATACTTTTACATTGTTTGTATTCTCTTTTTTATACAGAATAATGATCCCTCGCTGGGGTGTCCTGTGCCTAGGGAAACATTTTACAAAATGTGAAACATGCCTTAAATTATCTATTTAACCAAGTTAACATAATAATAACAATAAAAAAAACGTAATTAATCCAATTAACCTAATTATCATTAACATAATAAACGATAAAAAACTAAAATAATCATTAAAAAGATAACCAATTTATATAGACCAATAGAACAAATTTCACAAACAGTACACACATTTTACCTATTTGGCTTGATCCACTCATCGATCTGTGCGCAACCCACCTCCACTATCCATTTCTTAATAGCAATTTGATATTGTGAGAACTTATTAATTGTCCTTATTGATAATGGAAGTAGATCGTACACTTCAACCGAGTAGTAAATCCACTTTGACCGAAGGTTTAATTTATTGTTTTATTTTTTCTAGCATCAGGGTGGAGTATTTGGTAACTCTTGTATTTGTAACGGAAGGTAGAGAATAATGTTTATTCGGGGATATAAATGATTAAAAGAGCAAATTATTCTTTCCTCACTTGTAAGCAAGTGTCCAGCTCCGTGAACACACACCGCATGTCCAGTTTAAAGACCCACTGAGAACAGAATGATTTAAGACGTAGCTGTTTGTTATAAAACTAAGAGCTGATACACCTACATTATGTCAGCACATTTCACAGATCGATTTACCAAAAACAAATGCCTGTTTAACCAAAGTACGAAAATCAACAGATTTTGTAAAAAAAAACTTGCAGGGAATCGTGACGTCACAAGTAAAAATGAAATCTAGAGTTTTAAAAATCTAAACATATGAAAAAATATGATGGGAATTCAAAATAAATATTGTTGCTTTGACTCACCGATGCTACTGAGCCCGCTATCAAGTCCCAGGAAAATGACACTCATGTACGTCAGCATACAACCGATGATGATGAGATTATTCAAGTAAGGAGATGACATCTTTATGTACCTGGAATTTTAGGGAAACACATTATTTGTTAAGTTGAATTAGTCTAATAAAACCCAAAAAAAATCTACTATGAACTGCCAATCCTAGCCGGTCTTCCAGCTCTTTTAACCAACAGATGGAAGTAAAGTATATTTTATGTCAAAAAATAAGAAAAACACAGCATTTTTTACATGACAATTTAGGCAGGTAACTTCTGCCAAATAGGTTCTAAAGGTAAAAAGCAGCCATTTTTAAATACACTATAAAAATCAATAAAACTGGATGTTTAAGTATTTTACCTCTGATTTCTGTACGTGATATTTATGATGAGGAAGAGTAGGGCTAGTATAATGCCAACCACAGAACAGCAGGCGAGCACAGCGTAGATGGTAATGTTCACCTGACTGTGTTCTATGATGTGAAGGGTTCTGTCCTTGGGCGGGTGCCTAGATAAGATGTAAACATGATTTAGGCGTAGTGTTAAAATGATTAAGATGTGGTGTTAACATGATTTAGATGTGATGTAAATATAAATTAAATGTGTTGTGAACATGACTTAAATTAAGTGGAAACATGATTTAGGCACAATAAATGTGATTTAGACACTGTGTAAATATGACAAGGAGTAAACGTGATTTAGACACAGTAAACATGATGAAGACACTGTGTAAACAGAATTAGGACAGGGTGTAAACATGATTTAGATTTGCTGTAAAACTGACGCACACTCTGCAAACATGATATGGATGTGATTCAAACGTGATTTAGATATAGCACAAACAAGATATATGTAGGTATGGAGTACAAATTATATACACTGTGCTAACATGATTTAGATATGGTGTAAAAATGATAAACAGTTTAAAGATGATTTCAACATAGAATAAACATAATTAAAGCATTGAAATATTTCAAATTAATTTGAAAAAATATGTTCTAAAGAAATTTTGATAAAAAATTGTAATGTTATAAAAAGTTATATTAGTTCTTGTGAACTAACTTAATAAAGCATAAATAAATACATAAGGCAGGCTGTAAGCATAATTTTCATATTGTGTAAAAATTATATACACTGCGTAAACATGATGCAGACACTGTGTTAACATGAATAATACAGTGGGGGAAATTGATTTAGACACAAGGTAAACATAATTAAGGCAGGGTGTAAACATGAATTAGATTTGGTGTAAAAATTATAAACTTCGAAACATGATCGACATATTATGAAAAAATGATTGACACTGTCTAAACATGATTTAGACGCGGCATATTTTAGTTACGCTGGTAATATCTGTTAAATGAACTCCTTTTTATAATGTATTGATATTACACAATTCTATTTCAACAAAATATGCGTAAATATTTTATCTATAAAAAAATATGTAAAAAAAATGGCGTCATCAAAAGGTACATTGTTTTATTAACCTTCTAAACATTATTTTTAATGTTACCTAGCAGATATTGCCGGTGCAATGGCGATACACGAATAAGACACACTCTCAACACGATTAAGACAAGACAAACAAAGATTTTTTTTATTTGTTACCCCATTGGATTTTTAGAAGGTTGCAAAATTTGGATTAGGTATTTAATAAAATTACACTAGAGACCAATTTAAAATCAACCTGAAAAAGCACACGATGACAACACTTACCAGACGAGACATAACACCTCATAATATTTTTTATATTGTGGCGGGCAACACCAACAGCGAGGTTGGCAGGTCCGAACTGTGCTTTGGCCCGCAACGCGTAGTCTGCTGCAACGTCAGCCCAGACGAGGCTCTTAAACACCATACATCGAAAGAATTTGACTTTTTTTTTTGCCTGGCCACCAGCTCTCCGCCAGTGCTCACTATTGTAAGTATGTTCCGTACGAAATAAAAGGATGTAACCCGTGTGTAACTACTTAATACATTACTTCAATTGTAATCCATCTTTATCATTTAACCTCAAATCAACTCGCGCGTACCCATTTAACCAAAATGAGTGTTTTTAATTTTTAAAATCTCACTGTAGTTTGAAAACTAGAGAAATCCTTAATTTATCCAAAAAAGATCTAACAATAAAACATTTTTTAAGTATCATTAAAAAATTATATGAGGGTCATGTGACTGAGTGTACCTGCCGCTCCATCGCATGGGTTCACCCATGGAGAAATCCAGTCGGTTCAGCTCCGAGCAGTACTCTCCGACCTTTACTTCTCCATCGTTTTGAAACTGTTTCAGGAGGATTGACGCCTTTCGCTCGTTGTCGTAAAAACGCACAGGACCCTAAAATTAAATGTATTCAACAAATATTTCTTGGACATACAACAATTCAGACAAATTTCTTAAAAAGGAATAAAAAAATAATGAAAATGCAAAAAAAAAAAAACAATTAAAAGATTAAAAAATAAATATTTTTTCAACAAAAATTCATAAAAATACTAAAAAATAAATACAAATACTAACAAATAAATAAAAAAAACTAAAAATAATAATTACACAAAACTATTTACTACTCTATTGAAAAATTAACAAATATATATATTAAAAAACACTTTCTTAGACATTAAACAATTTATGCAAATTTCTTGAAAAGGTACAAAAAAAATAAATTATTATTGAAAAACTAATATATTTCAACTAAAAATTCATAAAAACACTAATGAATAAATGAAAATACAAAAAAATATACAACACAAAACTTCTTAAAAAATCAGTCGAAAATATAACAAATATACAAAAAAATTCTAAAAAAATAGTAAAACATTAATAACGTAAGAGTTAAAAATTAAAGGAAGAATTTCGAAAACCCATATTCAATTTCTAAATTTGGTTTATTTCGTTTTTTTAGCATAACATAACATTTTTTTATACTTAAAAAAAATTAAAACAAACAACACCACATGGAGATGGGCTCTTTTTTGTTGTAAAGTTAACATACTGAAAAAACACATAATTATGCACGTGGATAAATTATAGTACGAAATTAAAATTAAATCTTTGAATAAATATAATGGTGCCAAAGAAGGCACTAAACATTCTTATTAAAACTAATTTTGAGACTGATTTAAAAATCCGTACTTTACAATGTTCATACATGTAAAAGCAAGCTTTTTTATGCTTACCGTGACTCCTTCAAAACTAATGTTCCTTAGAGCCTCGAGGAATAGTTTTTCCCACTCAGGGTCCCGGTACTTGAAATCCACTACCGTCTTGTTCCTGCGAATATGCCTCACCCGCTGGGCTACGTTTTGTATGGCCAGTGCAACGGCCCATATACCTGGAAAAACATTGTTTATTCAATACATAAAATACTCAAGAGTAATAATGCGTAACCTACAGAGAAGCCCTATCACTATGTTTCATAGAACGCAAGCGATGTTGGTTAGCAACAAATTGGTGGCCATTTTTTTTTGTTTGACAACAAACACATAACGGTTCTGTCGGATGCTTTTGTCGCTGTGCTTAGCTTTGTTTGTAAATAACTTAGATATTTACGTTATATTAAATAAAAATCGACTATGGTAATTTGCAGTATGTTTGGTTCCAGCAGTAGGTAATTTATTCCGAATATTTTCCCATGATTAACATTGATTTTTGGCATTTATTGTCCCGACACGTGTATTATGTTGCTTAAAAACATTCCTTTTATCAACATATTACTGAAGATATTTTGTTATCTCAATTCAGGGGATAAATTTGTGAATTAAAGTATGTTTACTGTTGATAATGACAGTTGATTAAGGGCAATATGTCGGGGCCGCACTAGGCATCCATATAAAGTTTGAGTCTTTATCAAGTAGAGGTCGATTTAAATTTTACTCGAAAATAGCAACGTTGACCTTGAAATCGCATCTTAAATGACGTGTCCAAATTTCAGGCCACTATGACTCGCCGTTTCGGAGATTCAACGGACAAACAAACAAACTCAACACCGGACTTTGGTTCCACGGAGCTGGGACTTATGTCTCAATAAATGTAACATAAGTATATTGTGAATAAAATAAATTAATAAACAAAAAAATAAACACACACATGTATTTTCAGTTTTATAAAATAAATATAGGCGAATTATAGAAAAATAAATTGGAATAACCCTGCAATAATAAATGCACAGGTACATATTTAAAATTATTTACAATGCAAATTAATATCCATTTGGAAATTCTCCACCTGAGTACGGCCCATTGTTTTGCTGCGAACTGTAGCTAACTTAATACCCAATTGTCATAGAATGGTTTTCCTACGTTTGGGCTCCTCTATAGCTTGGCGCATTATTACTCTGAGGGATAAATGGAGTTCTACTGCATTTGAATTCTGAAGTTGACCGATAGACGGCTTGCAAATTCAGGCAATACCGCGATTATGCCATACGTCACTGCCAGTTTAAATGCCACAATTAACTTTGAATAGATGCAAATATATCAAAATTCTTACCATCGTATGTATAGCCATGAAATCTGGAATATTCACTTCCTCTTCGACTATCATATTCCACTTTGTACTCAGAAGCAGTCTGTAAGGAATAAAAACAGTATATTAATTACATCCAGCCTTATGTGATTTGGAGCCAAGGCAATAAACAATTGACAGAATCCACAGACAAAATCGATTGCCTTTCTGTTATGTTGACCACAGAGTACAGGAAAGATTTCCAGCTTTCTGTTATGTTGACCACAAAGTAAAGGAAAAATTTCCAGTTCAACAGAGTATAAGCAAAACCATGTAGATTTTAATAATAATATTAAAATTTATTTCAACAGAGAGGGAAAATATTTTTGATAAGGGAATATGGAAGTCTAGGCATTTACAAGGCTTATAACCTGTCATTGGCTGGTTTAAGTTTTAAGGTTATACAGTGTGTAAAGTGGCCACTTAAACCAGCCAAGGACAGGTCATAAGCCCTGTAAATGTCTAGACTTCCATATTCCCTTCTCAAAAATGTTTTCCCTCTCTGTTGAAATAAATTTAAACATGAGTAACTGCCTAGGAAGGAAATCCAGCCAGTCTGCAAGCATTTGGACATACTCAAACATTGTTTAATAATAATAATCATGGTTTATTAACAAAAACAACAATTACTTTATCTACTACATACAATTGGGTAATAGATTTCTCTGGATCATGTCTAGTCTGCCTAACTAGGTACAACCTGTTTTAAGGCAGACATTTTTATGCAAAATAAACAATAATATTTCTACCTACTAATTAATTAACTAAACAGTTATACAATATTAATTTATACCATTTATTATGTTAGAATGTTTTTTGATAAATTTTACGATTTTTCTCGATCTAAACCCAGGAACCCAGTAAGATCTCGGCATCGGAAACAAAATGCCTGTCTCAGGGTCTCGTTAACTTAAGAAAATACTTGAAAGAAATATTTGCGTCCTCATGATTTACCTACCCACATATCACATTTTTTTAGGTCATTTAAAGAGTTATAAATAATTACAAAATGGGTTTCAAACTTTAGACAGCCTGGTTGAAAGTAGACATTTTAAAAGTGGGGATAGTCAGTGAACATGCATAAAAAAAGCATAAATCTGAAGGTTGGGAAGTTTTGACTGTATGTGGTGCTGGTTGATGCGTCATACTTACTATTCCAGAAATAGTGATGTCACCAGTAGTAGAAAGTGGTAGCAGATCTGAAAATTAAAATGGTAAAATTAATTCTTAACTATCAATGTTTTAAGTTTGTCCAATTGTTCGTAAACAGGGTTGGATTCCCCCGAGTTAGGGAGAACATTTTTGAGATGAAAGTCTCGGCAATTATAATCTGTCATTGGCTGATTTAAGTGATCACTTTACAAACTGTGTAACATTCCCTCAACTCATCCATTTAAAAATAAATATATTTATAAAGAAACATTTGTGTTCTTATGATTTACACAAATATTTAAATGAGTTGTAAATGATTCATGTAGACAGAGCTGGCAGTCTCCTAAGGACAAGACAGATGCAAGACCTTGAACTGGTAGATGACTTTGTGTACCTCGGCTCGCTTATCTCCAACAACGGCAGTTGCAGACCTGAGATTGGTCGCAGGATTCAAATGGCCAAAGAAGTAATGAACCGTTTGGAGAAGATTTGGCGAGATCGAGGTATATCAATAAACACAAAAAAGCGGTTGATGGAAGCACTGGATTATCTGTTTTCCTATATGGGGCTGAAACGTGGACAATGCGTGCCTACGAGAGGAAGAGGATCGATGCATTAGAGATGTGGTGTTGGAGAAGGCTGATGCGAGTGCCTTGGACAGCCACAAGGACGAATGCATCGATTCTGGAAGAGCTCCATCTTACAACTCGTCTATCAGTGGTGTGTTTGAGAAGGATACTGTCTTTCTTTGGACATATTGCTAGACGTGAGCCGGACAATCTAGAAAAGGCAATAATGTCTGGCCGAGTTGAAGGTAGGAGAAGCCGGGGTAGAATCCCATATAGATGGACTGACCAAATAAAGGTGGCTACGGGGCTAAAATTTTATGAGTCAGTACATCGGGCTGAGGACAGACTGGAGTGGAACAGACTAATTAGAAGTGTTCATGGTGATCACGATCCTCAGCATTGAGGGACCGACTTGGAAGAAGAAGAAGAGATTCAGTATTAGGAAATGGGATCAAGTTGCGATAGAGCAGGGTGCGAACTTCGACCCTTTGACCTGTGGGTCCGCGACACTAGCCGCGGGACCACAGCCCGATTTATTGACTTTTGTGAAGTAAAAGAGCTGAAACCTTTATTGATGTGGGTGAGATCCATCTGGGTAAATTATTCAACCTGTCAAAAGGTTCCGATCTGAGAAAGAGACGGATGTTTTGAAACCATTAGACGTTTAAAAGTCGTTATGCCGTATTTACTAACGTTAGTCAGAGACTATTCTTACCCGTCAGAATAGTGGATTCCAGGGACGTAGTCACCTCGGACTCGTTGCAACTGGCTCTCATGTCTTCGTGCTTGCTCCACCACTGGTCGCTGTATGTCCCCATTATCAGCCACTGGTAGGCTCGTCCATAGATTCCTAACCTATAAATAAATAAAATTATTATTTAAGACTTTCGCTCAAGTGTTTTATAATAAATTCGGAATGTAATGAGGACACAACAGAAATAAGGAAACAAATATCGCCAGGTAACAGAACATAGATGAGTAGAGAAACACATTGAAAAGAGGAGAATATTGAACCCAATACATTACCTATAAGCCTCGCAGAAGACTTGCACAGCCCAGGACTCGTTGAAATTTCCCAAAATAATGCGAACATCCTTCTCTCGGAGTTTCTCCAGAGCCGAACGAACTTCAGTGGCGAAGCTCTGAGTCTCCACAACCTGGAATCCGTGATGGTCCAAATCTGCCACGAGCCGGTTGTGAGCCTATGAAAAAGCAATATTTGAATATGAAGCTTGTACAATTATCATCACCGAAGCTTTATTCCCACCTGATGATGCATTAGCAAAGTTAAGTATGCTAGAATGGACCTTTCTGAAACTTCTAGATGTGGGTTTTACAGTGCAGACGATGAAACACTTTACATTTATTTTTTTAATTTGTTGTAACAGAGAGGAAAAAGATTTTTGAGAAGGCATAGAAAAGTCGGTAAGTGGTTATGTACAAATATTTAATAATATTTAGTAAAATGTTTGACCGTTAAGTTAATGCTTTAAATATTAAAAGTGTTTTTTAAATTTCTTATAAACAGAGTGACTATGTAAAAGTTTTACATTATAGTCCTTAAAATATAGCTTGATTAGAATGACAGCTGTCAAACTAATTTCATTAGTGATGGGAAATTACTGATCACTGATCAAATCGATTTAATCAGTTGTTTCATGCAATCATGAAACTCTGTTTCCGAAAATTGATATAAACAAACGAAAAAACAAGCCTACTATAGTGTGTTTAACACAATTGTTCACCAAAAAATGAGACATTTATATTTTTTTCACGAACAACATCAAACAAATATTTTTTTTATTCGATCAATTTACATTGATCAATTTGTCCCATCTCTAACGTTTTTGCAAAATGATGTAACCTTGTAAGAACGTCGTTAATAATAAGGTTTATTTTAGTTTTAAATCTGATTTTATTTATTAATGTTGATTTATGTTTCAAGCATTGTAATAAAAAAATATAATTAACACGCCAGATACAAATGATTTTTCGTGTGTCAATATAAATAACTCCTTTGACGTTACTACAAAGTTATGTCGTCTCTTTTTCTGACAACTGTCATTTTAATCATGTTACATTTTAAGGACTATAGTAACTGATTAACTAACTACATACACTAACTGACCGTGTATCTATGGGTGTTTTACTTATATATTGTCCAGTGTTCACTTTACTTCCTAGCGGGAACATGAGTTTGTGTGATATTTTCGTGGCAGTCAGCAATTTTGATATCCACTCGTTTCAGAACTTTTGTCATCGCTTATTTGACTGTTTTGATAATAAATTGTTAACACACGGAAAATGTATGATTTAATTTCTGCATTGTCCTCGAGACGACAGTAGGTCATATGACAGTGGGCATTGATTTCCAGGTGAATCCTACCGTGCTATTTCTCAATTTCTCATTTCTGATAAGTATGTTCGATATGTTTCTTGTAAAATTTACAATGAAGTGAAGGGGTGCAACTTACCAAGGAGTATCTAGGCTCGTTCTGATAGATGGTGCCGACTCTGGTCCAATTATAGTGACGAAGCAGGGCCAACCGAGGAAGGTTGAAGGCGTTCTCGGAAGGAACGATCCGGAAAAAGTTCGGGAATGAGTCTTTTGTGAACATTGGGTGGGTGTCAGCATACGACAGCTGAAAAATAATATTTAGGATCAAAATAGCATTTTTACAGTTTACCTAAATACGAGGTATTTCCAGAAAGTAAGTTTCGTTTGTATTTGTTGCCATCGCAAAGCTGCGATTGCAGTTTCGCAAATGCGAGGTACTTACCCTGACCTATTGAAAGAGTTTATTTTTTAAAATTTATTTTTTAAAAATGTTTACAAAATAGTCTTAAATTAAAGTCCTGCTGAGTTGCATACATACAACTCGTCAGCAGGTTCTTATAACTTGCTTCGATTATTCATACTTAACCTACATTAATAATAATTTTACTTGAAAAACATTACATATTACATTATCAAAAATTAAAAACTATCACTAATACAAAAAACTTTTTTCTATTGACCATAATTTGAGCAAACGTCTCACTCCTGTATTTAACTCAGTATTTTTAATATTGTTTGGTAACATGTTAAATATTTTAGGTATACTGTATTGCAGTGTCCTTTTGCCATATTTATTGCAATATCTAGGAACAGCTAGCCCTTCCATACTAGTAAACCTGGTGTGGTAATCATGTACCAACTTGTGTTTATACTCGGAGTGCGACGCATGCTGACAAATTGATTTGTACCAAAGTAGAGCCTTAACTGATAATTTATTTACAATTGACACTATTAAAAGTTAGCTTACTGTTGTGTACGCTTCATGGTGCTTATTTGAAATGCCAAATAAAATTGAAAATCCCACTGATTGCGAGATAAGGTCTGTAATTTGTTTCCTCAATGCGAAGAAAATTAAACAGGTTCATCATCAACAGATCTGTGAGGTGTACGGAGAACATGTGCATAGTGATTCAACGGTGAAATGGATAAGAAGTTCAATCACATCAATGTGCACACCGAAGAACAGAGGTCCCTCTTTAGTTAGTGATGAACTGGTTCACGGAGTAAGAGAAAAATTGAAGAAAACTTAAAGTTTACAATTTCTGCTCCTTTTTTTTTTAATTTCCCCAAATATTTATTATATATACAGCCTAAGCCAATTACAACAGTTACATGAAGAAACATAAATACAAGAAACTGAACAAAAATAACATAAAACTATGTAGCAAAGACAAACAACGGCAAAACAATAATGGCATACAATTTATTCATAAAAACAAAAGACATAAGACTTCGAGCTAAACCATGCCAATCCAACTTCATCCCACACTGTTTAGTCGCAAAGAGATCTACAAAAAGCCGGATGATCTATTCCAAAGAATTCCAAGTCGTGTGAATAATTGACTAATCTACACATTCTGGACATTGGGGCATAAAAACAAAAGTTGCCCTTAGAAGATTTAACAAATAGCAGATTTTGACTTCTGGTGACACGGTCGGGAACATGAAAAGAAATTGAGTGCAACAGAGATGGGACATCACTTAAAGCATTAAGTATTTTGAAAATGCATATAAGGTCTATCTCAGTTCTACGTCTCTCCAATGAAGACAGATTAAGAGATTGCTCTCTTTCAAAATAGGAATAATTACCCCTTTGTAATCCGAGTGACCATGCCACTTTTCTTAGAAAACGGTGTTGGACGGACTCGATATGGTCAATATTAGTCCTGTAGAATGGAGACCAAATAGGAGAAGCGTATTCTAAATGGGGTCGAACTAGTGAGCAATAAAGAGTTTATCCCACAAATTGGATTTTTTAAATCTTTGTGATCATTTTGTACCGAAAACTCTTACTGTGGCACCCTTTTATGAAGAGGGAATACAAAAGCTTGTGAGAGTAGTGAGAGTTATGTAGAAAAATAGTTTTAGGTCTAAAGATTTTTTTACAATAATATTTTTTCTGAATTTTCTTTAAGCTATCAAACAGAACATACTTTCTGGATATACCTACCTCGTTTAATTTTTATTTGGACCATTTTTAACAAGTTGTAAACAAGTCAGAATTTTTTAAAAATAGCAACAACACCCAAATGTCAGAGAACTGTTCTTGAAAATATCATGCTATTATAGTTTCCAAATTTTTACCTGCGTCAGATGCCAGTGTTTCGATGCCTTGGCAATAGGATCCGTGACATGAGTACAGGCAGCTCCAAACAGCATCAGCTTATGCGGCCCAGAGTGCATCATGTCAAAGAATGACTTTACTCCCACGGCCGCATTGCACTAAATTATTTTACAATACAAAAAACAGACACAAAATGATCAACAATCAGATTCAACATTGTCCATTAAGAACAAAATAACATACCCAGATACAAGTTTTTTTTTTTAGGAAATACAGATTACAAAAGCCTTCTCTGCAAAAACACCCTGAATTTATAAATCAAAGGGCCGTGAAAATAATACCTCAATATTGAAAAGGCTGTAAAAATCATACCTTGGTATTTAAAAGGTTCTGAAAATCATACCCTTGTTTTCAAAAGGGTGTAAAAATTAAACCCCAGTGTTTAAAAGGCTGTGAAAATCATATAACAGTATTGACAATTTTCAAAAGGTGTAAAAAATATTATTATCAACAGAGTAAAAAAAAAGAGATGTATTATTTTTGTAAAATAAATGTAATAATCCTTAAGGGTTAATAAATAAATTTAAAATAATAATTAAAAATAATAATAACACGGTAATTGGAAAGCCGTGAAAAATCATACCTTAGTACTGAAAAGGCTGTGAAAATCATACCTCAGTATTAAAAAGGCTGTGAAAATCATATCTCAGTATTAAAAAGGCTGTGAAAATTAAACCTTAGTGTTTAAAAGACCGTGAAAATCAAATAATAATATTGACGAGGTTGTGAAAATCTTAACTCAGTACTGAAAAGGCTGTGAAGAATCATATCTCAGTACTTGAAAGTCTGTAAAAATTGTACCTCAGTATTGAAAAGGCAGTGAATATCATACCTCAGTACTGAAAAGGCTATGAAAATCATACCTCAATACTGAAAAGACTGTGAAAAGCATACCTCAGTATCGTTCCACCACATGTGCAGCCTGTAATTCCTCAACACCCCACTATGCTCGTTAACATGGTCCAAGGCAAGCTTAACACTGGGCATAACACCTCGTCCTGAAAAATTCAATAAAATTAAATATGCAAAAAATATAAAATGTTATAATAATTAATATTGGGCAAATCATCATGGAAAGTTAAAGTGTAGTTTTCGGCCCGGCGGGGACATTGGCCTGTACTTTTTCCAAAATGAAGCTGGCATCGCCATACCTTCGACTTCTTGCGGGGGGCTACGTTAAATTGCTGATCTGTGCGAATAAACCGCAGACGATTGATGGTTTAAAAGTCAACATAAACAATGCCATCAATGTATCGATCCCGATTTATGCGATCGAGATATGGAAAATTAGGCCTCTCGGATATGTTCTGTCCACAGCCGGCATTTGGCCAATATCATATTCTTTTCATAATGTAATAAAATACTCTTTCAAATAAAACGAAAAAAAAAATTATGATATCTCATACATGACTCGTTATTTTTAAATTAAAGGTTCGATTGCCCTCAATGGTAAAACCTGTCCATGGAACTGTTTTTTTTTTCTGGAGGCTCCTAGGGGGTGGAAAAAAAAGAATTTTGTTACTTCAATGAAATTTTAAACTAATTTGATTGGATTAATGACAGGCCTTTTGGCCGGTTATGGTGCAAAAATAAAAAAAATATGTATGATAAAAGAACTTACCTAAACTGGATTGGTCCACTCCTCGTCCAAACGGAAAGAATCCTGCTATGTAGACATCCTGTCTCTTATTTAAAATCCCTTCTAGGTTTGGTTTTTGAGCCGAGACATTGGCCAGGACAAAACACCAAGCCACGATGGCCGCCAGGACTTTTGGCGGGAACTGCATTTTGAATTTTCAAATCCAACTCGCAGCAACTTCAGATCACACCGATAACACCCATCAAGAGATTAGTGTTGCCACTTGCTGAAAAGGGGAAAAGGTTAATAATATAATAACTATTTAAGCTCCTGACGTCACTGCGATCCGTGAAGATCTATTGTGACGGGTCTCCGTGAATAGTTCTCGCCCTCCCAGCCCAGGTCTTTAAAGAGCCTTGCTATGTGGAAGGCGAGAGTTTACATTTTGCTAAATCTACCTCTCCAAGTCTAGATCCGTAAAGTATTGGGCTATTAGGTGGGGGGCGAGCTCTTCAACATCCTCAGGTTTAACCAGTGGTCCCCCTAGGATAAGGCTCCTTTTATGATGTAAAGCATCACATTTACATAGAATGTGTATAGGTGTTTCCTCATCCGCACTGTAGAACCTACATCTAGAATTTTCGGACAGGTTCATTCTAGCGCGGTGATTGTTCAATCTGCAGTGCCCTGGGCGAGATCTAGCGATAACCCTTACTTGATTTCGGCTGAGCTTGATTAGGTAGAAGGCAAACCTTTACGAGTACCCTTTTATCAAAACAAACTGGTATAAGAAGAATAAAAATTAAAAAGTATTTTCAGGCGTTGCCTAGTAGGTGAAATAATTCAGCCAGATGAATCTTATCCACATCAAAAAAGGTTTCAGATCTTTTATTTTGCAAAGATCAAAAGATGGAAGAGTTGAGGAAAATGGATGTTATAATATAGGCAGAAACATGAATGTTACACAGTGTGTAAGTAAAGTGGCCACTAAAACCAACCACCGATAGGTGGGCATAAGGCCCGTAAATGCCTGGACATTCATATTTCCTCTAAAAAAACGTTTTCTCTCCCTGTTGCAATAAATATGAAGAGTAATTTTAAATTTGTTTTTTATTAGTAGGTAAGTTTAAAAACGATAAACAGTAAAAATAAAAACAGAAATATTTAAATTAAAAAAGGCATGAGATATTCTTCATTGATCACATGAAAACACTAATAAAATTGTACAAAATTATTTTCTTTATTATTCAAAAACGATAATCAATGTTTTGAGTTATTTTATTAATTGATGATTATAATCGTCATCATCATTCCCTTTCCGCACCTAATGATGCATAGGGCACTGCATTGGTACACCAATCGCAGTGTACCTTGATCATTTTTATTACATGAAGGTAAAATTATCAGTCTTACGCTTCAGGTACCAGTCCAGGGGCTATTAAATATTCTAGTGAAAAAACACTTTTTTAAATAAATATTTCACATCAACAATGTCGGGAATCAAACCCGAGACCTCCTGCATGGTAGATAAACGTGCTGACCACTAAACCACGAGGCAAACAATTGTTGAATTAACTACCTGGTAAAAGAAGAAGTATAAAAAATGGAAAATTGTTTTCAGGCGTTGCCTAGTAGGTGATTTGGTTCAGCCGGATGAATCTCGCCCACATAATAAAGGTTTCAGCTCCTTTACTTCACAAAAGTGAACAGATGGAAGAGTTGAGGAAATGTGGATGTTTAAACATGGGCAGAATGGTGAATGTTACACAGTGTGTAAAGTGGCCACTTAAACCATCCAATGACAGGTCATAAGCCCTGTAAATGCCTAGACGTCCATATTCCCTTCTCAACAATGTTTTACCTCTGTTGAAATAAATTTAAATATGAATGACTCCCTAGGGAGGAGATCCAGCCAGTCTGCAAGCATTTGGGCATACTCAAACATTGTTGAATTAACTACCTGGAAAAAGGAGAAGTATGAAAATTGGAAAATTGTTTTCTGGCGTTGCCTAGTAGATGATTTGGTTCAGCCGGATGAATCTCGCCCACATAATAAAGGTTTCAGCTCCTTTACTTCACAAAAGTGAACAGATGGAAGAGTTGAGGAAATGTGGATGTTTAAACATGGGCAGAATGGTGAATGTTACACAGTGTGTAAAGTGGCCACTTAAACCAGCCAATGACAGGTCATAAGCCCTGTAAATGCCTAGACGTCCATATTTCGTTCTTAACAATGTTTTCCCTCTGTTGAAATAAATTTAAATATGAATGACTCCCTAGGGAGGAGATTCAGCCAGTCTGCAAGCATTTGGACACACTCAAACATTGTTAAGTTAAAAGTCACTTCAAAACATTTAAAATTAAGCATTTTTATTGTTGAACCTTACGCTTTCATTAACATAAGTGTTAAGTAAAGCACAAAATGAAATAAAATGCAAAAATTTAATAAGTAAATTAATTTATTTTTAACGGTTCTTGGTTCGTTACTATGTTATACATAAAACTTATATGTAACAGTTCGTTATGGGAATTTTGACTTAACCATTGAATTCGCAAGCCATAAGATGCACCCGACACACCCCGACCGCAGGTTTTGGATGAGCCAAAGTTTCGGTCAATTTTTGGTCGAAACCGAAACCGCGACCAAAACTGTCCGAAACCGAAACCAAAATTTCGGTCGGTCGCTATTTTATTATTTGACCAAGTCTGAAGATGCCCGTTAGAGGGTGAAAGCGTTAATGAGGAACTTCAGCCCTACGGGAAATTAGATACAAAAAATGTTTTCTTGCGCGCGGTAAAAATTAGAGCAATAAATTGTACAGCAAAGTTTCTTGAAAATGTACGAAAAAAGTAATAAAAATGCACTACTTTGTTTTGACGTCACTGGTTCATATGAACCAACCAATGGTGTGACAGCTGTGAAGGATATCCGGTTGGCTAACCCTAAACGAACCAATGGGAAGAACTAACACAGAACAGCCTCTGACGTCACACGCGGAGTTATTTCAGAAATAAAAAAACTTTAAAAAATCATAGCGCTGAAAATACGATATGTAAATTATTTTTTTTGGCTTAGTTTAATAGACTATTAACAAATAAAAAAAAGACACTGAACTTCCTCATTGGTCAAACAAATAAATGGAAGTGTGCCAAGTATATTTTTTTAAACTTATATCCATATACAAGTCACTGTACAATAATTAATGCGTTGAATAAATAAATAAAATGTTTGTTTTGAAAATACAACATACTTAAAAATTTAATTCGCCGGGAATTGAACCCGTAATTTTAGGTATGGTATTCAAACACGCTAACCTTTCCACATTTAAATGACCGCAAAACATAAATAATGTTATAGGTACTGTTTAAATATACAACTTCAGAGAAATTAGATGCAAAAACGTTTTTTCACGCGCGGTAAATAGAGTATTTATTTGTACGGCCAGTTACTTGAAAATGTACGAAAAAATAAATAAATAGCAACTACTTTGAACGACGTCAATAGTTCATAAGAATCAACCAGTGATAAGAGAGCTGTGAAAGATTTCCGGTTTACTTGACGCCAACGGACCAATCGGCAGAACTGACCGAGAAGAGGAAGAGAACTTGAGACGTCACACGCGGAATAATTTCAGAAACACTAAACTTAAAAAAACCATAGCGCTGATAATACGATATTTTTTTTATTTTTTAAAAAGGCCTAGTTTTAATTTTTTTTATTGAAAAATGCGATTTTTACGTTTATTTTAAATGAAAATTTTACAAAACTTGGTTTGCGGAAACTTTACACCAGGGGTGCTCAAACTTGAACTGCTGGCGATCTACCTCAATATTTTTAGACTACTTACGATCGACTTGAGAGGCTGCAAGTATGTGTGATGCAGGGTTGTCGTACATACACGATACACCCTACCTACCTAGGTAGGTACCGTAGCATATATAGATATTAGCTTTCGACTCGGTCGATCGCGATCGACTGGTCGATCGCGATCGACCGTTTGAGCACCCCTGCTTTACACTATATTGATTGTAACAAATGCCATAACACTATAATTTTGGTTCTTTTCACAAAATGGTGGACAAAACAAAAAATAACTTATCTTATGGTTCGTTTTATACAGCATTTTGAGAAAAAGACCTAAATTATATTGTTAAAGTATTTATTTATGCTTTATTAAGTTAGTCCGTAACATCTTAAGAACTAATGTAAACTTTTAATAATGTTACAATTTTTTAATAAAAATTTCTTAATAACATATTTTTTCAAAGTAAGTTTAATTATTTAGATTTTTTTTTATCTCCTTTATTTCTTCAGGTAACTCATCGTACAGCTTCAATCCCTTGTACAATGAGTTTTAAGATTCTGTTTTTCTCCTCATTGGTAATCTATTTTTTTTTACCCCTTGTTTCATATGTATGACATTGTTGGTTAAATTTTATTATTGTTTTTTTTTTATTCATCCCCTTAATTATTTTATGCATAAAAATTGCTTCATTAAATTTGATTTGCTGCTTTACTGTGAGCATATTTGTTACAATCAATACAGTGAAAAGTTTCCGCAAACAAGTTTTGTAAAATTTCCATTGAAAATAAACGTAAAAATTGCATTTTTCAATAAAAAATTATAAAAACGCCATCTATGAATAATTAGTTTCACATTTTCGTTTAGAATCACCTTAACAAATTATCCAAAAAAAAAACACAAAAAAAAGTTTCTCATTGCGTAATTTATTTATTTATAAAAAATCACATTGCAAATTATAAATACTTATTACTTATATGAATTTAAATTGTAAGTGTGCAAATAATAAACAAGATAGATAAAAATCAATCAATCTATTCGGTTATTTATTATCTGGCGAGATTCTTGTTAGAAAATAATAGCACGTTGGTAATAAAGTCCAGATTATAATACTGTTTTCGTGAAATTAGATTCTATTCATGTGTAGGTACGCAACTTTATTAGATTTATGCAAAATATGTCGTGATAAGTTGCAAATCTGCAATATAATAGAAAACTGTTCAATTTGAATACAAAAATACGAGCAATTACAAAAACAAATAATATGATTCGGTACAAAACAAAAGGGCTGTATGACATTCTGAAAGTAGATATGAAATTTTGCCTTTCAAATATTTTGACATGTGTATTGTATCTTAAAAAGCTCACTTATTTCGCTATGACTGCTTGTAAAATATAATTACCTGCGGCAAAATACTTATTTCCACGAACATCCTTCCAAAATTTCACACACACATCGTCCATTACAACCGAAATACTTCACCGTCAGTATAATTACGCCGCCTAGCTGTCAAAATAACATTTTTCGCGATGTCTAACACAATTATTAGAATTAAAATATAAAATTATCGATGCTCGTAGAGACTAAGCAAAAATGCAAATAGTTTTATAACACAGCTGGACATTTCGTTGCAAACTTGACACAAACACGGAAAAATTGACCTAAAAATAAGGCCCGGAAAATACTGGAGATTTGGGGAACTATTTTTGTAAATCATAAATCCGCCGCTAGGGGTACAGGATAAATTTAGTTATAACAATCACGCGACTATAGGCCTTAAAAACAGCTGTCGTAAGGTTAAATTACTGCGAAATCTCAATTAATTTAGAAGCCCAAAATTTAAATCAAAAAGCTGTAAACATTTTGTTAGTCATAACATTTTGAACTCAATTTAGTACGGATTTTCAAAGCGTAAGAATTAGATTCGTTTGAGAGTTTGGTGGAGTTAAACCATTTTCAATTTTGAAATAATCCTTGATTTTCATAGGGCGTTGTAGAATCGATGTGCGCGCGCATTTTTAATACGGGGGAGGTTTACTTTTAGTATTGCCATATTTTGTAGTATAGAAAATTAAATCATATTTGATAATGTAAACAGATACTTATTTGTAAACCAAAGAGACGCGGGGACAATAATATTCAACTAGAATTAAAATATTGTCATTTTTTGCGTTAGAAAAACAAGGTTCTATCATCTAACAAAATATATTTTTTTGCATTGAACTTTTATAACAGTTCTATCTGTATCAAAATTTTAAATAAAAACGAAATCAATCCTTAATTATTATTAAGTTTCTTAAGACATTATTGATAAAAAATATTAAATAAAATAATGTCTTTATTTCAAACTTTTATGTCTCAAAAATATCTATAAATCTAAATAGAATTTTGATTCCCCAACGCGACGATTTGTTATTTTAATTTGTAAACAAGAAGAACAATTCATTTATTTTTTTCACAGTTTTAAAATGTACACAAGTTCTTTTTTTTAGGTCCCGACTAGCTAGGAAATTCCTGTTCAGGCAGCACCTTCTTTTTAACAGGTGTTTTTTTTCACTAAACGATGCTTATAAAATTCAAATAATAATAATAATGTCAATAAATGAAAAGTTAATATAAATTAGAAAATGTACCGATAATAATAAAAATTGAAGCGTTAATATAAATGAAGAGTTGAGGAAATGTGTATATTCAATCATAGGCCATATGGTGAATGTTACACAGTGCGTAACGTGGCCAGTTAAACCAGCCAATGACATGTCATACGCCCTGTAAATGCCTAGACTTCCGTATTCCCTTCTCAAAAATGATTTGAGTTTGTTGTAACTCCTGGGAGTGAGTTTGTTGTAACTCCTGGGAGTACAAAAAAAAATTTTTGTATGATTTAATAAAAAATAAAAAAAAATTTCCCTCTGTGTTGAAACAAATATAAGTAGAAAAGAATTTAATTAATAATAAGAAGATGAAACACAAAAAAATGTAAATTAGAAAACATACCGATTTTTGCGGGAGCAAAAATACAATTATGTATGTTACTGATTTGTTAAAATAAATAAAACTTTTAAAAAATAAATTGAAGCATAAATATAAATTAGAAATCATACCACTTATAATTAAAAACAAAAAAGATATTTATTTTTTGTTTTGTAATAGATGTGTCTTGTAAAGAAATAATGTATCTATTTAGCATAATATTATTTTCAATGCCTTGATTTTAAAAAAGTAGGCAGTGGCTCAGAATTTTAATGAATAAGTATAAAAAAATTGTTTTCTGTCATTCTCTCGCAAACGCCTACCTGACGCTGTGTGAAAAAGACAACGCACGTCGGACTGATTGTGCCTAACTAAAAATAGGCAAAATCGATGTCTATCCCGTTTTCCGCACCCCAAAACTGAACCGATGTGCTGTTTTTTTTAACAAAGAGTATTAGAATAATATTATCTGTATTGGTACCTTTTCAGTTTTTCTAATTTATTTATCATATCTGTACACAGTTCGCCCGAAGTTAGCCGATAAAAGTAAGCGCTTTTAAAGGTTTTCGAATGGTTCTAGCTCCCACAAAAAACTATTTATAAAAAAAAAACAAAACGATAGAGACACGCAAATGGTAAATATCTATAGAGTGTAAAAAAATCACTGCTCTTAATTCAGGGAGAAAATACGGGATTACTTTTGCATGAAGAAAAATCAAACCGCCTTTTCTCTTAAGTAAATATCAAATTTGAAATGTATGAAACTTACCTATATTCCGATAACCTATTTACATTTTACATATATTTACTCAAAAAAACTTTATATCTACACAAACAATGAAGGTATACTCATTATTTATACTTATATTTTTTTCAGGAAATCGTTGACACACTACAGGAAAACTCAACTTGTCTGGGTCTTAATATTAATACAAAAAAGACTCAGATTATGTGCAACAAATCCTGTCCTGACCCTGATCAGCCTCTCTATAATAATGGACAGAGGATTGAGAGAGTTAAGAGCTTTAAATATTTGGGAGTACACATAACTGAGGATGGAAGCATGCATAAAGAGCTCGCAACCCGCCTAGGAATTGCTGGAGCAACTTTTAACATGATGCGTGTTGTCTGGAACTCTAGTCTATACTCGGTCGAAACGAAATGCCGATTATTCAACTTTTGTATAATGCCAGTTCTCCCATATGGGTGCGAATCTTGGCACCTTACCAAAGCTCAAAACACTAAACTTCTGAGTTTTGAGAGTAAGTGCTTGATAAGAATATTAGGTATAAGGTGGTTCGATTTTATAACTAACATTGTCCGAGAACGGACGCAGCAGCCTCCTATAACGAACGTCTTGAGGATGCGGCGGTGGGCCTGGCTTGAACACGTGCTGCGCATGCCTCAGGAGAACCTAAACCCTTGTTGCCTCTTCTTTAAACCTGCGGGATCACGCCGTCCTGGAAGGCCGTCAATGACGATCTTTAGACTTTATTCGGCGGAATTAAGGGGCGCTAGATTGACATGGGAAGAAGCGAGAGTGCTGGCTGGCAATAGGGTCTCCTGGAGGCAGCTGGTGATGTCTACATGCTCCACTTAGGAGCGGATGTAGAAAATAAGAAGAAGAAGATTGCTCATATAATTAAGAATAGCCTAGAACGAGCGTAGAATAATATTTGAATACATCGGACTGTGTCTAAAAATCCCCCCACTATACCCCACTTTCACCGCCCGCATTCGTGATGTCGCCGCGTAATGTTGCACGATGGGAAAAAAATTAATCATAACACAACACGGCATAGTTGAATTCGAATCAGGAGTTGCGTACTGAGCAACGTCTACAAAGAAACTAATCGGCCAAAACGTAAAACTACTCATTTATGAGTAGTTTAGTCGCCTTCGGTTTGATGCTCGTATGCGGTTTCTGGACTATTCTTAATTCTATGGTATTACTATAACACTCCACGTTATTTTTATATGTAAATAGCTACTTATAATTTAAGTTTTAAAATTTATTTGGTAACAATTCTAAAATACTAATAGGTACCTACTACTTGTATCATTTCGCTATCTTCAGCTTACATGTAAAAATTTCTTCAGTACAGAATATCCCTGGAAATACGTTTTTCAGCTTTTTAAAAATTATAACACATTGTATCCCGGAGCCGTGTAAACACGTGATTGTGTATCCGAGCGTTGGGTCCCGAGCCCGTGTTTTCACGTGCTGTACCAGCCATCTAATAATGCGCATTTTATTCACATCTAGTGACTTTTATTAGTACTTTTTCGTAGTTTTATGAATAGTAAATACTCGAACCATTCCAAAGCTGTCATCTGATTTGCAATATCGGTAAATGAAAGGATCTCTTTTATCGATTGAAATCACATGTTTTTTTCACGGCTGCTTGTGGCCGCCATTGACCATTACGATTTCGCCCAGTTTCGTTTGCAGTTGACGTTTGATTTTGAAGATTGTTTACGAGGGGTATTTTACACACCTGAAAGTGTGTTGGAATCTAATAAGTATATGAGCGGTGTGGACATCTCGGACCAGATCTTGTCCTACTACAATATCCACAAAACATAAATTTTATCAAAAATAGGCCGGGCATGGGGTAAATTTTATGTGTATTTGACCGGTGCTTATAGTCACTTTTTATAAACAAAAGACAGCATCACTTTTTATAAACAAAAGACATCTGTCAAAGTTTTAAACATTCTAGAAAGAATTTGAAATATTCGAGAAAACCGTCAACTGTGTTTAGCAAAATATCCAACAGATGTCTCTGTACATTTTTAGGGGTAAGAAAAATGTTTCCAACCTTTTTCAAACGTAAACATTTCAGCGTAACGTTTGTTTACATCTCTGCTATTTTAAGGTCAAAGGACGTTGTTTTTTAGGAATGTACGAAGGACGATCACAAAAAATACGATCTTACTATTCCTTTGAAGTATTTATACATAAATAATAATGTTTTCTTTTGTGTTTTTCTCGTCAGGTATTTCTGAATGATTGCTAAAAATATCCCGGTTTCTCATTTCGCGATTTATTGCTTATTATATGGCTGTTTTTTATTCAGTGTTGTGAGAATGAAGTACGCTGTAAATATGATTTTTTTCGTCAAAATATTGCATCACGGAAAAGCATATAATGAAATTACAACTTACAACCAACAACATGTTTTTTGAACGTAAAGAATTTTATCGGCCTCGTGGTGTAATGGTCAGCGCATTTGCCTACCATGCAAGAGGTCTCTGGTTCGATTCCCGACATGGTTGATATGCAATATTTATATAAAAGGGTGTTTTTACATGGTACCTGAAGCGTGCGACTGATCATCTTACCTTCATATAACAAAAAATGATCGAGATTCGCTGCGATTGGTGTGCCAATGCAGTGCCCTCTGCACCATTAGGTGCGGAAAGGGGATGATGAAAGAAAAAATAGGGCCTCGGGGTTTTTATACTAGTAATTTATTTATTTATTCACACTCTTTATCAAAATACAATTCCATGTTCACTTTGCCCAGCTAACAAGGGTACATACCCCGTTCCAAGCTAGGCAATTACATTTTAATATATTATAAAAGTTAACAAATTTATATAGAGCACAGACAAACAAAATATAAACTTATTCGGATACACATTTTGAATCATATACATACAGACATACACATATATACACATGTACATACACACACGTACATACACCCATGCGCATACACATACATACATTCATAAAAACATAGACAATTTATTTATGCAAAACTTCATGGTTTTCATCTATAAATATTTTTTTTTTAAAATTATTCCTTATATTTTAGATTTTATTTTTGACATCCAGTAAGATTCTCCAATCCGTGGCATGCATCAACTTTTCTGACTCCCTACGACCAATGTCATGAAAGAGCGAGGTCAACACGTTCCGTAACTTGACAACACTCCCGTCTTTCCACGATTCTGGCAAAAGGTTATGGACCTTTTTGCCTACGTGATAGTGTTGTCTCGATGCCAGAACAGTGTTGACCCCTAATTATTATTAATTTATTGAAGATTTTTTATTTGAAGTGGCCAAGTGGATGGATTTTTATTTTTGAAATTTTAATGCCATTTCTTTTCAGAATCAGTTCAATGGATAGTGGAGCTGGGTAGAAATAAATGGATTATCTCATTCTCCCAAAACAATATTAAATCACCTGCTCTACAAACGTTTATTAATAATAAATCTTTATTAACCATAATTTACAATTTATTTATTTATTTTACACTTTGTATACATATACAATAAATATACATATAAGGGCGGCCATATTGCCTTAAGGCAATTTCTTCCTACCTACCCAAACCGTTTAGTTTGAGAAAATTATAAATACACGGACATATTGAATCTTACAATTTTATACAAAAATTAAAAGCAAAGATTAACAAAAATAAATATAGATAAAAAAAAATATTAACACTTTACTATATAGAAAGACGAGGGGATGGGAAGGAAAGAAGAAGGATAAATGAACAATTTAAATATTTAGATAGTGACATTTCAATCTTGACTTAAATCTTACATTAGTGGGTAGATTATTTTACAATCGAGCGGCTACTACTGTGAAAGAGGAGGCAAAAAAATTAGAGCGATGACAGGGTATCAAAAGGGTTCTCTCGTTACTAGAACGAAGAGATAGTCCGTGTTGTGAAAGACGTTGGATGAGCTCTCTCAGATAAACAGGCGAAGTGAGATTATTTAAAATATTGTGAAGAAGTGATAAAATGTGAATGTTTCTTCTATGTCTGATACTGAGCCAGTGTAGTTGCGTGCGATACTCAATGTCATATATACAAAAATAATAACAAAGGTATACATGGTGGACTTATTTGCACTTGCAATTTCTTACAGTCTTACCAAAAATAAATAAAAAATACAATAAAAATTAATTTAAGAAATAAAAAACTTAATAGTAAAATGAAAATCCAAAAAACGAAAAATTTTAGAAAACATTTTTTAGTTCATGTACTGTTTTTGTTATTTTAATGTGCATTTTATAATAATAATAATATAGGTATACATAAATTAAATATAAACATAAATACCATAGAATTAAGAATAGTCCAGAAACCGCATACGGACATCAAACAGAAGGCGACTCAACTACTCATAAATGAGTAGGTTTACGTTTTGCCCCATTAGTTTCTTTGTAGACGTCGCTCAGTACGCAACTCCTGATTTGAATTCAACTATGCCGTGTTGTGTCCTTTTAAAGTGTAGAAATACCGCAAGGATCTTAAAGAAACAGGATGCAATCACATTTCATGTGTAATTAGCAAATGAAAGTGTATGTAACAAATACATTACTTAAAAATTGAATTATTTTTTCATCTGTCAGATTGTCGAAGAAACAAAATGGGAATTTCGTTAGTGTTGCCAGGGTAGATTTTTTTTCCCGACTTTGCTCACTTAATAAAAGAACTAATGTAAATTAGACCTCGGATTTAACAACGCCGTGGGGCACATTTGAACGACATTATCTTTAAAACATCAAATATTATTTGACCCTTTATTTATCTTATCTGTTGTGTCAATCAATGATTGCTGTAATCAACTCGTTTTGTCAGCTCAAGAATGGAGTTGAAAAATAAAAAAAATTGACGTTTTTTTTCGTTTTTGGTGATCGCATATAAAAATATATTTTAAATTAATTAAACGTAGTTATGCGAAAAGCAGCTAGCCATAAAAATGAAACTGAGATAATTGCTTTTTAGTGAAAAGAGTGAGTACCTAATCAAATCTGCTCAATAGTTGGAATGTTTTTTACTTTGGCAAATGGTAAATAATGCATGCATTCGTTTTTTTATAATACAAAATCTTTGATCTTCGCAAATTCTATCCCATAACCGAATATCGCACGCAACTACACTGGCTCAGTATCAGGCATATAAGAAACATTCGCATTCTATAACTTCTTTACAATATTTTAAACAATCCCGCTTCGCTTGTTTATCTGAAAGAGCTCTTCCAACGTCTTTCACAGCATGGGCTAACTCTTCGTTCTAGTAACGAGATAACCCTTTTAATATCCTTTCATCGCTTTAATTTTCTTGCGTCCTCTTTTACAGTAGTAGCTGCTCGATTGTGGAATAATGTACCTACAAATGTTAGAGACCTTCTTAATTTACTTTTAAATCAAAATTGAAATGTCATTATTTAAATATTTAAGTTGTTCCTTTATCCTTCTTCTTTCCTTCTCATCCCCTCTTCTCTCTTCATAGTATAGTGTTAATTGTTTTACATATATATTTTTAAGTTAATCTTTGTTTTTAATTTTGTATAAAATCATAAGATTCAATATGTCCATGTACTTATAATTTTCTCAAACTTATTTTTTTTTAATGCCAGCAGGCATCACAACAGGCCAGGAGGCCAATAATAGTGGCGGATTACAGCCCAAAATCCCCAGGATTGAGGGAAATCACTTTTAATTTTTGTATCCTCTATAAGAATCAGTCAACCGCTTTGGACACCATATCACGAGGCCGCAAAATAAGGTGTTTATTCTTCTTTTAGCTCTGTAAAATTCGTTATTTTGAATAACCTGAAAACGAGACGTTTCGCGCCCCATGGGACAAACGGCACTTTGCGCAATGTTTGTTAAGAGTGCACTCGGCGAGCATGACGTGTGACGTCAGGTGACTTGACGCCAACTGCGAGCCATTTTGTATGTGTTCGTTTTTAAATCCGAAAATTATGTATGTAATTTTGTAATAAATAAATAAATATGACGTGTTGTTAGTCTCCATCTAACGTGGCTAATATAACGATATTGATATAATTAAATTACTTTTATCGGAATGTTTTATCTTGTGAAATGCTATAAAAATATAAATATTATATTCGATATAAATACGCCATTTGAAATATAATAAAAGTTAAGGATGCGGCGCAATTTTTTTTTTCTGTATGACATACAAAAGCAAAGCTTAACCGGCCTCGTGTACTTTGTGACTTCGTGAATTTCGTGACTTTGTCGGGCTCGTGGTGTAGTGGTCAGCGCGTTTGCCTACATGCAAGAAGTCTTGGATTCGATTCCCGACACAGTTGATATGAAATGTTTATTTAAAGGGGTAATTTTAAACTACAACTTACCCTAAGCGAAAGACTGGTAATTTTACCTTCATGTGACAAAAATGATCAAGATACGCTGCGATTGATGTAACAATGCAGTGTTCTATGCACCATTAGGTACAAAAAGAAAATGATAATGAAACATGCCATTTGAAATAGACTAAACTTTTGGGATGCGTTCATTTTATTAATTTTTCCTTAGAGTAATAACCAAATAGAGTCGCCTATATGAAGGAAAACCGTTATATGATTATTGACCACGTAGTTAGCTACAGATTACTGCAATACAACGGGCCGTAGGTACTTGGGTTGAGAACTGCGAGCGCAAACTAAAACCATCTATTACCCGTTTGTTGTTAAACTAAAAAGCCTAGTCCTAATTAAAATTCTCAACTCACTCTTTGATGCGCCTGAACTACTGAGCTCAATAAAATTAAATATCCCAACTAGAAACCGCAGACAAAACTTACTCATTCATACTGTTAACCATAGAACTAACTATAGTTTTCATTTATTTATTTGACACTTTATATACATATACAATATATATACATATAAGGGCGGGCATATTGCCTTAAGGCAATTTCTTCCTACCTACCCAAACCGTTTGGACATATTGAATCATTCCCCTATGCCCAGATTTCTTAGGTCCGCCAACAAACATACCAGTCTTGATTTTTTTTATAACTGTGGAATCGTCTCCCATCCACCATCAAAGATTTTACTACATTATCACTGTTTAAATCACGTCTGAAAAAACATCTCCTTTCTCTTCTTTAATCTCTCCTCCTTTCCTTTTTTCTCTTTTTTCCTTTTTCCCATTGAGTAATAGTTTTGAGTTAAGGTAATTTATAAACAAATACGTTTATTTCTATTTTTATATATCTATAGCTTTTTAATATTTTTTTCTATTGAATATGTTCTGTAACTTGAATTATTTTTTTTTAATTTTATTTAATTGGTTGGTTGGAAGAAATTGCCATGTGGCAACAAGCCCGCCAATATACAAATAACATTAAGTACAAAAATTTAAATAAATAAGTTGTCTTTTTTCAAACGATCACTGAATCAAATTATATCATAAACACCTCTCTCCCGCTTCCACTCCCGCCAAGTCTACTATATACCATCGTGTCTTTCTACTTTCCTTTATAATAATTTTCTATGCATAAATATGTCCTTAAAAATGCCAAACTAAAAATTTGGAACGCTTTTATTCTATGAATCTATAGAATGAGGAAGTTCAGTGTCTTTTTTTAATTTTTTAAATTTTGTTAATAGACTATTAATCAAAGTCAAATCTTTTTTTTTAAAAAATCGAAAAAAAATCATTTTTTAAAGTTTAGTATTTCTGAAATGACTCCGCGTACGACGTCAGAGGTTCTTCTCTGTCAGTTCTTCCGATCGGTTCGTTTACGCTATGCCAACCGGATATCCTTTACAGCTCTCATATCATTAATTGGTTCATATGAATTAGTGACGTAGATCAAAGTAGTGCGTTTTTATTAAAATAATTTTATTATGTTTTTCGTATATTTTCAAGAAACTGTGGATTACAATTTAGAGCTTAAATTTTTAACGCGCGCAAGAAACATTTTTGTATCCAATTTCACGTAGGGCTGAAGTTTCTCATTTATACTCTGTGATTTTTCTGTGACATACAAAAGCACAGCTTTACTGTTATTTATTTTGCCTGCCTTCAGGCGCAAATTAATGCCTTATTATTCCGCCGAGCATGCGATCAGCAGACGTCTCCAGGAGACCCCACTCGCCTCCTCCCACGTCAATCCTGCGACTCTTAGTTCCACCGAATAAAGCCGAAGATCCTCATAGGTCTTCTAGGATGGCGAAAGCCTGCAGGTGTGAAGAAGAGGCAACTTGGATTAAGACTCTCCCGAGGCATCCGCAGCACGTATCCAAGCCATTGGCCTTATGCTGGAAATGTGTGACATTTTACCACTCGAATACCGATTAAAATATATGAAATGGATTTAAAATAATTAATTGTATTTTCAAAATCAATATGGATTTGTGAAGAAATGTTTTCATACATAAATGTAAAAAAAATCTACAAAAGTACGTTCGTAGTAAAACGCGACGCGTTTGGCCTTGGTTGTTGTGACATCTACACACGTGCGTTTCCAGAAATTCTCCAGCAGCCTAGTGGACCACATGTTGACGATATCTACCTACTGTCTACAAAAGATTCTCTTCGGACATCTATCTCCCTTTGTTAACCATGGAGTTGATACAGTGCTTTATTTATTTAGTTTTTTATTGCTTAGTCCTTGGCATGAACACTTGACAAACTTACTACTATGCTCTATTTTTTATAAATTTATTGATATCATTCTAACTTTGCTAGAATTCCACTCGTCCATGCGCTTTGTAGCTGCACGATGATTGGTTATCTAGCTTTCATATACCAACTTAAAAATACCTAAATTTTACAAATGGGGTCTAGAATTCCAATCGTCTATGCGCTTAGTAGCTGCAAGACGTGTTGTAATCTTACTTCTTTTTATTATTCATATTATTCTTTTTTTTTTTTTTAGTATCATTAATACACTAAATTTATTTGTCAATTTTTAAAATGTGTAAATGGGGGCTAAATTTATAACTGTCTATGCGCTCTGTAGCTGCAAGACGTCCTGTAATCTAGCTCCTATCTGTTATATTTTTTTATTGATCTTAATTGAAAACGAGGAACTAGAATCCCAACCGTCCATGCGCTCCGTAGCTGCAAGACGTACTGGGATATTTATTAATTGTACAGCGCCCTTGAGGTGATTTTCACAAAAATGGCGCTATATAAATTATCCAACTATATATATATATATATATATATATATATATATATATATATATCAAGATTTGTGATAATATTCGAAATAAAATTCAATGGCGAGGAACAAATAAACATGAATCGTGACGTATTACGGGAAAATAAAATATGAAAATAAAGTATAATTTAAAAACTATATATACAGATGGCAATCATGAAGTTTCGCATTATAAATAAATTGTCTATGAATGTATGTATGTATGTAAATGTATGGGCATGGGTGTATGTACGTGTGTGTGTATGTACATGTGTATATATGTGTGTATATATATGTATATATACAAATATATATTTATATGTATTTATGTGTATGTGTGTATGTATATGTATCAAAATGTGTATACGAGTAAGTTTATATTTTATTAGTCTGTGCTCTCTATTAATTTGTTAAATATTACTCGTATCATATTTATATTAGAATGTAATTGCCTAGCTTGCAAGGGGTATGTACCCTTGTTAGCTGGGCAAAGTGAACGTAAAATTGTATTTTTGACAAAAGGAGTAAAAAAAAAAAAAATGTAAAAAAAAAAAAAACTAAATGCAGCGTATATCGATCATGGTCGGTCTCGTGGCGTAATGGTCAGCTCGTTTGCTAACCACGCAAGAGGTCTCGGGTTCGATTCCGGACATGTTTGTTAAAATATTTATATTAAAAGGGTGAATTTACACGATAATTTTTCACAGTCTCTGGAATGGTACCTTAAGCGTCAGTCTGATCACCTGAACACCATGTAATTAAAATATGATCAAGATACGCTGCAATCGGTATACCAATTCAGTGTCCTATGCACCATTAGGTGCGGAAAGGGAATGATGAAGATCGATAATTTGTAAATGAAGGTGAGTTCATCAGCCTTACGCTTCAGGTGCTAGTTAAGGAATATGAAATATTGCTGCGTAGAACAAATTAAATCAATATTTCATGTCCTTCTCTAAAATCGAACCCGGGAACTCATGCATGATAGGCAAACGCGCCAAACACTACACAATAAGGCGGACTTATAACAAGGGCATTCAGGAAATGTATAATATGTGCTGGCGAGCTCATACTAATGAATTAAGCCGCAAAATATTTTCAGTCTACACTCACTTGGAAGGTTGCAAAAATTCTTACTCATTAATACTAAATGCACCCTTGTACAAGCATAACTACTTCCCATTCTAGATTACTCTAATGTTTCCATGGCTGATTTAACTTGTGAGCAACTCGATAAACTTGAACGACTTCAGATTACATGCATAAGGTATATTTTTGGTCTTAAGAAATATGACCACATTTCTGATAAATGTAGGCAACTGAAATGGTTCCAAATTAGACAGCGAAAATACTATCACTCCCCCTCACTTCTTAATGTACTTCATAGTCCTAACGCTCCTATATACCTGCGTGAAAACTTTCAACGCTAATCAGTTCATGGTTTACCTCTTCGTTCTAATTCAAAAGGCACTCTCTTAATACCCATCCACAATTCCTTTTTCTTTTCTAACTCATATAGTGTCCATGCGGCTCAACTGTGAAATCATCTCCCATCCACCATCAAAGATGTTACTACAGTATCTCTGTTTAAATTACGTCTGAAGAAACATCTCCCTTCTCTTCCTTAATCTCTCATCCTTTCCTCTTTCCTCTTATTTTCTTTTTCCCATTGAGTACCAGTTTTGATTTAAAGTTATTTAAAAACAATTAAGTTTATTTCTATTTTTATATATCTTTAGCTTTTTAATCTTTATTTTCTACGAAATATATTCTGTAACTTGAATTGTAAAAATAAAACTATTATTTTAATGGTTGGTTGGAATAAATTGCCATTTAGCAATAAGCCCACCAATGTACAAATAACATTATGAACAAAAAGCTGAATGAATAAAAAATAATACTTAAAAAAAAATAAAAAAATACGTTTCAAGAAAAAAAGTCACAAGTTCTAGTAAATAGCAGTTAAGAATAGCCGATCTATTGTGTTTCGATCTATTTCCGGTTTCCAGGAAGCTTTGTTAAGTGTGTTTCCATACGTAGGGGTTTCACTTTTTAATGTCAGGACAACCTCACCGACACCAACTTATGACGTCACGGGAGGAGGATTTTCAAAATTACAAAACTTAAAAAATAAATTTGGCTTTGTCTATTAACAAATGATAAAAAAACACTCCCATTAAATTATTAATCCGCAACAAAAAAGGTCGAGTGGAGACAAGTTCACCTATCATGCTTGAGGTCCCGGATTCGGTTCCTGGGACGGCCGACATGACATATTAATTGACAAGTTGGCTCTACATTGCAATGTTTAATGATGCTGGACTAGCACCTGAAGCGTAAGGCCGATCGCCTTTTTGCGTCTTTTTTCATGTTTACTAACAGACATGTAATTAATTAAATACACCCTTATGGATTGGTATAAAAACAGTTCATTAATATAATAGATATACTTATAAAAATATGCTAAAAACAACATAATTTACATGTTAAAAAAACATGTATACCTATTTATTAAACTTTTTGTACATAATGCATATTGTACATTGGCAGGATTATTGCCAAATGGCAATTTCTTCAAGCCAACCAATAAAATGTAAGTTTAATTTATATAATTCAAGTCACAAAATACATTCAACAGAAAATAAATTTATAAAAACAGTTAAAGATACACAAAAATATAAATGTATTTATTTTATTGGAGAAACAAACAGTATGTACAGAAAAATTGACAATTTCTTTGTATATTAGTGTAGAACACTCATGTATGAATAAATAAATGAAAAATAAAAATTTAAAAAATGTAAAAGATAAGAATTGAAAAAATATGTACAAAATGATAAAAATACTTAAATATCTGCTTCTTTTAATATTTCTATGATTTTTGTAATTTACATACATTGTCATAAAAAATATCAGACTCTAAGTGAATCTATTGTTATATTGGTCGCATATTCTAGGTATTGTAGATTATTTCAAATAGTCTGTTGACGCGTTGTCTGTGTAAAACAGAACATTTTGTCTTGTCGGTCTAGATGGCACACGGAGTGGAAGTCTTTCAAGTAGATTAGGCAGATCAATTTAATTATTTATTAATTAGTAGAAATAACTGTAGTTGTATATAAATTACCTTAAATCAATGTTACTACTCAATAGGAAAAAAAGAGGAAAGAGGAAAGGAGGAGAAATTAAGGAAGAGAAAAGAGATGTTTTTTCAGGCGTGATTTAAACATAGATACTGTAGTAGCATCTTTGCTAGTGGATGGGAAAAAAATCCACAGTCGAGCCGCATGGACACTATAATATGAGTTAGAGGAGAAAGAGGAATCGTGGATATGGAATGTTTACTAATGCAGTGCCCTATGAACCATAGGATGTGGATAGGGACATGATGATAAAAAAATACCAAATATTATTGGGATGATTCTATACTGCAAAAACTTATGTTTCTAAGCTTCGATTATGACGGGAAGACAAGGACGTCATACCTTCACTATGACGGTGTAGTTGAAGATACATTCTCTCGAGCGATTACGAAGATACACTACCGACCCCTCACCTTCAAGTTTTGGTAAGGTACATCGATATGAAACAAGGGAAAGCGTACGTCACGGTACACATATCTACGCACGTAAATGACATAGCTTCAGTATGACGTCATAGTTGAAGATAAAATTCTCCCGACCGATTATGAAGATACACTACCGATCCCCCCCCCCCCCCGAAGTTTTGATGTAAGTACATCGGTTTGTACCGACGGGTCTAGAACCCCTCGATACGTTTATCTGCGCATTAAAAGTGACAAGAATTTTGTTCCACCGAGCAATTTTTTATTTAATTACAATTTATTTGAATTTTTAATCGTTCTGAAGTTGGGATTTTTTTCTTAAAAGCCCATAAAAAATATAAGAGAGACAAAGAAATCCTGTACAAGCGAGCAATTTTTGCTTGATTTGGGATTTATTGGAGTTTATAATCGCTTTTAAGCAGGTAATTTATATCACAGAAGCCTATTTAAAATATAAATGAGAACTATTTTAAATGTTAATGAAGTAAGGAAAGGCCATTCATTGATTTTATTCGATCATGTGATGTCGATATGGCAAGTAGATAGAACATACCGAGGTAAGATACAGATAGTACAGAAGTTAAGTATACCGTCTCGATATGTTCAGATTAAAAAAGCGTTCATAATTGAGGCCCTGGACTGGCACTTGAAGCGTATGGCTGATCGCCTTACCTTCATGTAACAGATTATAGAAATACGCTGCATTTAGCGCACTACAGTGTCCAGTGATGGTGCCATCAGGTGCAGACAAGGATATGATGATAAAAAAATATTTTTTTGTACGAATGTTTTGATCTTTATTGCTCACCAAATTAGGATTAAAACTGGCAGTTTCTAGTGTTGTGATTCGGTATGCGAGCGGGCGGCGTAAGGAGTCAGAAGTCACCCTAAGGTGGGCCAACTGTAGGCACGGCGGTACGTGTGACAACTAGAGTACAGTGTACACGCTCGAGGCTCGTGTTGGCGACCATGTATCACGGTCGTACTGGACCTGTTAAATGTATTGATTTACAATTGGGCAGGGCTGCGCCAAACATCACAATTATTGACAGATTTATTATACTCTTTAGGTGAAATAGTCGCAACCCGGAAACGATAGCGGCACAACTCAATTTCAACGTTTTCCGACTCATCATCATTCCATGTCCCCTCTCTAGTTGGAGCATATGGTATCTACGAAGATCCTCCGAGCCAGTGGCGTCTTTGATACCAAATTTCTAGTGAAGCTCCGATTTTAAGGATAAATATAATATGCGTAAATGTTAAGGAGGTACCTACAGTAAATAACAGAGTACGGACCATGTTTGTAGGCATCTTTTAGCCTTTTTATATTGGTTGCTAGTTTTTTATCTTCGTAATGTGTTGATATAATGCGAATTAAAATTCATATTAGGTACTGGTGAAAAACAATGTTTTCTTAGTGAGGCTCAGCCTCACTTGCTTCATATGCTCCTTCGTCCCTGCTCCGAGCATCGATGATTTGGGGGCCACTTAAACTGTAATACTCTCTTATGATAGAGAAAATCCAAAAGAAGTTTCTGAGATATCTCTACATGAGAGAGTGAGGGTATTATCCTCGGCTCTACCCGACCGAGTTTCTCCGGGGTATGCTCGGCTACAACAGTTTAGAGACTAGAAGGAATGTGTATTTGACTACACATTTTTATCGATTGTTGCGCGGTATGATCGGTAATTCTGATATTATGATGAGCTTTGGTTTGTATGTTCCTGATAATTACCTAAGACAGCGTCAGCATAGATTGTTTCATATTCCGATATGCAGGACCACTCTGCCGTTGGAAGGGCTACCGATATGCTGAACAACATCTCTGTGGATGTTGATCTGTTCCATGTATCCGAAGGGGTTTTCCGGAGCAGGATTCTCCCACTACTTTGACATGAGTCTCTTTCGTGTATTTTTTTCTTTTTTATAATATGTACGTATTGAATATATGTTTGTTATGTACCTATATGTTATATTTAAATAAATTAATTGCATTTTATATAATTTATTTATTATCATTGTAATTATATTTTGATAATTTATACGACGTAATTTTTTTGTTTTTTTGTCGGCCTCGTGGTGTAATGGTCAGTATATTTGTCGACCATGCAAGAGGTCTCGGGTTCGATTCCCGACATGGTTCATATGAAATATTATTTGGAATAGTGTTTTTACACTAGAATATTTCATAGTCCCTGGACTGGTACCTGAAGCGTAAGACTGATCATCTTACCTTCAAGAAAGAAAAAAAATATATACGCTGCTATTGGTGTACCAATGCAGTGCCCTATGCACCATTAGGTGTGGAAAGGGAATGATGATGATGAATTTTTGTGAAAATCACCTCAAGGGCGATGTACAGTAAATAAATATCCCAGTACGTCTTGCAGCTACAGAGCGCATGAACGATTGGGATTCTAATTCTTTGTTTCCAATTTTGATCTTTTTACTTCATAACAGATAGGAGCTAGATTACAGCACGTCTTGCAGTTACAGAGCGCATGGAGGGTAAAAAAGTTAGCTCCCATTTACATTATTGTTATTTATTTCGATATACAGGAGCACCCTGCCCGTTGGGAGGGCTACCGCTATGCTGAACAACATCGCTATGTATGTTGATTTGTTACATGTATCAATAATGTTGTAATATATCAATATAAACAGCTCCCCAGGGAGTTGAATCTATTCTTGTCTACAAGAATTTGGAGAAACTCAAAATATTGTCGATAAATCCACCTGGTCCATGAAGAAGTATAGAAACTGAAAAGATAACATTTTCAGGCGTTGCCTAGTATGTAGGTGAAATAATTCAATTAGATGAATCTCACCCGCATAAATAAAGGTTTCAGCTCTTTAACCTCACAAACATCAACAGATGAAAGAATTGAAGGAATATAGATGTTCAAATATGGGCAGAATGGTGAATGTTCCACAGTGTGTAAAGTGGCCACTTATACCAGCCAATGACAGGTCATAAGCCCTGTAGATGCCTAGATCAATATAAACAGCTCCCCAGAGAGTTGAATCCATTCCTTGTCTACAAAAATTTGGACAAACTCAAAATATTGTTAATATTATTGTTGGTGGTGCCAGTTAGAAATGTAAATTGTTTACTCACTGTGACTTATGTTCTTGGATATCAAGGTATTTGTTAAGGCGATTATAAGTTTACTGAAGTTCAGTATAGGCACACATAATAACGCTAGGTATAATTTATTTATTTATTTTTCTTTATAAATTTATTGCATAAAAATAGTATACATATTTAATAACAGGGAATCTATATGAAACTAATTAATATAAAATGAAAACGGAGTGTTCTCTGTTTATGACAGTCTCCATCCAATATGGCTCAGCCTGTTCTCGGATAGAATTTTTTTATCTTTTAGAGCATAAGTAGTCCTATACTAATAAAACAATAACATTAAAAAACTAAAACCACTTAATTAAAAATGCATAGCTAATCAAATGTAAGAAATTAAAAATAGATATTATACAAATACAAATTATACAGGGTGTTCTTTAAACCCTGTCACATCCGAAACCACGATGATCAGTATGAGCAAGAAGACATATTGGCACATTAAAATATTTTTTTAGAATGAATAAAATTTAAAACAAATAAAATATTTAAAAAAAAAATGGTTGCTAACTTCTGCAGGAGTGAAACGAGGTGGAGGGAGGGGGGAGTCTGACACATCGTTAACCACGCAGCCGCGCCCCCCTCGCTTCTCCCCTACAGAAGTAAGGAACCATTTGTTCTTTTTAATATTTGATTTTTACAAATTTTCTTTGTTCTGAATATTTTTTTTAACATGCCAATATGTCTTCTTGCCCATACTGATCATCGTGGTTTCGGGTGTGACAGGGTTTAAAGAACACCTGTATATATGTGCCAAGAATACATGTTATTTAAACATAAATAAAATAGTATAATATATAATAAAAAACAAATATAAAGCAACGAAATACATAAAAATACAAATAACATTTGTACCAAATATATAAAGTAATACATTTTTTGATTGACATAATATTTTTTTTTAAATCTCTTGCTACTCTATTTATATATGCAGTTATTTTTATTGGTAAATTTTCACATGAACCTGTCAAAGTGGATTTAAAAAATAAATATATAAATATATTATTTTTTTACACATTTTTGAGGAATTTCGCCGTACTTTATGTGTGCACTATTTTTTACCGTGAGTAAGAAAACATTTTTTGTATCAAATTTCCGGTAGCACTGAACTTATTCAATGCAGCGTATCCGCAAAGGTACTCAAGATTTTAACCTGAGATTAAAATTCGAGATCTCTTGCATGGTAGACAAACACGCTAACCACATGACCACGAGGTGTACTTTAAAAATAGTATCAATAGAGACATTTGTTGGCAGGCCTAAGAACTTTAGGAAAGGCCTTTGTTTCAAACTCTTTAAATGTTTGTTCGCTTCTGGATAAGCTCGTGTTATGAAATGTATAAATTATCAATTATTAATTGTGAAAACAAGTATTTGTGGTAGCCCTGAACGCCTACAACAGTAGCAAGACCAATTCGGAACTAAATTCGTCATCTACTCCGGCTGCCCAAAAGATATTTCATTTTTCGGCTAAAATTATTCTATGCACCCTTCAAAAACCTTACCGGAATCAAGCCAAAACATCCCTTATCCCAAACGATTTCTACAAAATACTGAGCAATTTCCCACACACGGAAAATGCGTCATATTACATTCCAATCGAAAATGAAAAAATCATAAAAATATAAGATGAAAAACTAACCAATACACCCAGGACCGGAACGTCGCAAACTCCAAATCAATCCCACGCGAAAAAAAGCTTTAATTCGAGACGCACTTAAGACACACTTTTGTTTTACTTTATCAAATTAGTGCCGCAGAAGAAGAACGCGACAAGAAACAACTGCATTGCAGGGAAATTCGGACGCTATTTTCCATGTTATTATGTCGCATTATCGGGCGGCAGATTTTTTTATTGTATATTTACGAAGTTACCCCAAATTCTCCAAAAATTAGGACTGTAAAAATGAAGGAAGGAGAGAGAAGGCGATAGTTTTAATGTCCGGCTTTAAAGGCAGTGTGGCAGGGGGAGTTCTCGCGAGGAAGAGAAATGACTATATGGGTCACAAATTCGGCTGTCATTATCGTGCAAACATGAGAGAGCGGGGCCTTGATTAGTGTGTATCATTATTAAATATGTATTCTTTTTAATTAATTAATTACAGTATTGATTTTTCTATTCTTACGCGTTCTTTTTTCATATTCAAATTTAAGATTTTGAACACCGGAAAAAAATATCGGCGTGAACGTGAAGAATTCTTATGTGAAATAGAACCAGACGGCAGTGCGATTCTGAACGCTCTCTAGGGGGTAGAATAAGCGTTGCTAAAACGTAGTTTAGCATGTACTGTACATGCTGGGGCATTCCATGTAAAGTGAGAAAATGACGTAAATTTTGCATTTCTATTTTTATCACCTCTAATTTAATAATCACATAATGACTTTTTAATAATAAATATTTAAAAAAAATATTTTTAAACACTCATTTTTCTATCGACCGGTTTCAAAGCTACATAAGCTTCTTTATCAAGGTATACTTAACTAATGAATCTTATCCTATTTTTTAACAGTGATTACTAAATATTATCGAATAAACATACTCGTACATCCAAACATATGGATCTAATAAGTCAAGTCATATTGTCATATTGCTCTTGTAGAGATGAGAATTGTGAAGTGAAATGGATACGATCTTTTAAACAAGACAGGAGTGGACTATAGAAAATATTGCTTATTTGGCTATTTTTTCTTTTCTTATTTTTTTATTTTTATTTATACATTTTAGCATATATACATTTTTTTACTCTTTGCACAGCTAACAAGGGTAAATTACCCCGTTCTAAGCTAAGCTAACATTTTAATACTTAAAAATAAATTAATAGAAAGAACAGACAAACAAAAAAAACTTACTAGAATGCACATATTGATACATATATATTTACATATACATATATTCACACATACATACACATACGCACATTCATATATCGATGTAGCGAGATAAGAGACTTGGGAGTTATTCTTGATAATAGATTGCTGTTTGGGTCTCACATAAATTCTATTGCTGGAAAAGCTTACCTTGGAAGGCCTCATTTTAGGAATTTCGAAACCTATAAAAAAAACAAATACATTAAAAACTTTATACAACACTTTTGTACGCAGTAATTTGGAGTTTGCGTCCGTTGTGTGGAGCCCACAATACACATAAACATAGTAAGGATTGAAAATGTTCAACGAATTTTTTTTAAATACCTAGATTATAAAAACAACAAAACGCTTTGTACTCACAGCTAATCTGCCAAACAAAATGGATTTTTTACCTTTGAAAATAGACGCACTGTATCTGAAATATGCTATTTACATAAATTATTAAATAATAAAGATGACTCTTTTAACCTTCTCTTCAAAATTAATCTTAATGTCCCCTTTTGCGTAACAAGAAGTAAGTATTTATTCCATCTGTCTGTCTGTAGCACTAACTATGCACAACACTCTTTCCTCTATCGTTCTTGCTCCAACTATAAAGCTTATTTTCATCTATTCATATATTTTACATGTCCCTTAATTTATTCAAAAATAAATTAAGACTCATTATTTCTGGCTGCGATACAATCCCACTAACTATTTAATGATGCTCACATTTACACACACCTGAACACTTACTCCTACACTAATACACATAAACACACAGCTACACTTACTCTCATACAAATACACATAAACACACCCTATTGTTGTAACATAATTTAATAAAATGTGGGATTCTTATATAGAAACTTTGCTGGTTTGTCTTTAAACTGTATTTTTTTAATGTTCATAAATACTATAAAAAAAAATTACCATATAATCTTTTACAGAATACTTTATTTTCTCTTTTTTATGTTGCACAAAAATATTATAACTGTCCATTTTTTACTATAGGAGCAAAAATTCATTATACTTTCTTGTATACCCACGAACAGGCCATGCTTTTGTAAGATTTTTTGTTTACTATTTTTACTATTAATATGTATTTCATTGCTGTGTAATTATGCTTTATTTTTTGAACACTCTGTTTTACCTCTTATGTACATTGTAAAAAAACAATAAAATTTAAATAAAAAAAACTCTACTTTCCTCCCCTCTCTCTCTGTTTCCATGAACACCCATATTATTACTAAAAATTCGCAGCCAAGAATAATTAATTAGATACATGTAGTAGATGTATCTAAAAGTTAAAAGTTAATCAGGATATAAATTTTAAATGTCTAACAGATCTGATAAAACTATAGAAGAGTGCTATTCTTCATATAATTAGTTTGTGAGCTCGGAATGTCGAAGAATAATGAATGACGAGTTTTACGGATAGGGACTCGATATTAAATGCTTCTAACAATTTCTGGGCAGTTATCAAAAATTTTATAAAGAAAGCTCATATCCAACATGATACGCGATATGAGTTGCGATATTTTGAATTTTATGAAAATTAATTGACTCAGTCCTACTTGAAAACGCAACATTATTTTAAAAATCTAATCATCTAAATCCTACACAGCTATAAAACGCACGGATGGACGTTCCAAATAGCACTAGCAAAATATATCAGAATGATTTCCATAGAATTTATAGACAAATTTTATTATGACTTTAAAAGTCGTACATTTATCAAATGTATTCTTTAATTATATCGACTATAAAGACACATAAAATAATAAAAAATATACACGGAAATAGGGAGAAGACTCATAGTATAGCTCCAACTCTAGTTTCCTCCCTGTCTCACTGCTTCCATAAACTTTTATATTTCTTTGTAAAAATTCGCAACCAACAATAATTTATTAGATGTACATATGAATAAGTATAAACTAAGAGTTGAAATCAAAAGTAAAAGTTAAAATAAAAAGTTTAAATTAAAATTAAAGTTAAAAGTTAAAATTAAAAGTTAAAATTAAAATTAACAAATTATAACAGGGATGGAGGAGTACCTTAAATAAGGGAATATGAAAGTCAAGGCATTTACAGGGCTTATGACCTGTCATTGGCTGGTTTAAGTGGCCACTCTTCCATATTCCCTTATTTAAGGTATTCTCCATCCCTGTTGTAATTTGTTAATCTTAATGACTCCCGAGGGGGTAAAATCCAGTCTTTTGTCTAAGAACATTTGAACAAACTCAAATATTGTATTAAAATTAAGATTGAAAATTGAAAAGTTAAAATTGAAAGATAAAATTAAAAGTCAAATTAAAAGTTAAAAGTCAAGCAGGAGATAAATTTAAAATGTCTTTAACAGATCTGATAAAAATGCGGTATTTACAATGTAATATGTCGATGTCACTAAAACTGTCGTTATAGGTAATCTGTATTCTTCGAAGAGTGCCATTTTTCAAATAATTAGTCATTGAGTTAGGAAATTCGAAGAGTACAGATTGACGAGTTCTACGGACAGGGACTCGATATGAAATGCCTCTAAAAATTTTTGGGCTATCAATTACGTTATTAACAATTTTGTAGAGAAAGCTCATATCCAACGTAGTACGCAGAGTTGCGAGATTTTGAACCTTGTGAAAATTAGATTTGTCATTTTTTGTCTTACCCTGTTCGTGGGTGAGAGAAAAAATGTTTATAAATTTAACCATTTCCCGAACTATACTATGTCTTCTCCCTTTTTAATTGAAATGTTCACTGAAATAGAACGAAATAGTACACCGATTTTTTTTACACGGTTTTTAAAATAACGCGGTAAAAAAATCAATAAAAAAAAAAGAAATATTGGCGTCCTTATAATTTACACAAATATTTCATTTCGAGGGCCATTTTTAACGAGTTGTAAATTACTCATTATTAGTAAATGGTAATCAAGTTGGGGTAGATTTATTTCAATATAGAGTAAAACATTTTTGAGAAGGAAATATGGAAGTCTAGGCATTTACAGGGCTTATGACCTGTCATTGGCTGATTTAAGTGGCCACTTTACACACTGTCCACATTTCCTCAACTCTTCCATCTGTTGACTTTTGTGAGGTAAAAGAGCTGAAACTTTTATCACGTGGGTGAGATTCATTCGGCTGAACCAAATCACTTACTAGGCAACGCTTGAAAACAATTTTCCAATTTTGGCCAATTTCGACATAGGGCTAATGACAGGTCATAAGCCCTGTAAATGCCTAGACGTCCATATTCCCTTCTTAAAAACGTTTTCACTCTCTAGGAAATAAATCACTAGGGAGAAAATCCAGCCAGTCTGCAAGCATTTGGACATACTCGGAGTGTACATTCGGTATTTTTATTTATTTTCATTTATCATCTCCATGGAAAACGCAAACGTTAACAATTATTCTTTTCTCACTTTAAATTCTTATTTATTTATTTATTTTGTCACATTTAATGTTTGTATCTTTTGCATAATTTATGAAGACTTAGTTGGTTTCTTTATGTTAAAAAATTGTTGTTTTCAATACTTATTATGTATGACTGCATGTTTTCTGAATAAAATAAAATAAATAAAATACTCAAACATTGTTGAAGTTGGGGTAGAGTGGGATTCAAACCACGGACCTTTGAGCCGTGAGTCCGAGACACTAGCCACGGGACCACAACCCGATATATTATGGGGCACCCCTGATAATCTTTTATTTATCAACCCAAGAGCTAAAAAACTGAGTAAATAATCTGAAATTCCTATTGATTTTAACCAAGCCAGGATACCAGACAAGTCTGGTAACATCGATCAGACCGTCAAGACGGCTAAAAAAATAGATGAGTTCATTTATTTCAACTTACACCTGTCTGTTTTTGTTTAGTTGGAGGATTTGCTTTAAGCATTAAGCCCGCCAATGTACATACAATGTGCAAAAGTTAAAATAATAAATTGATTGATCATTTCGCGACCGCAAATGTACCTACGATAAACAATTTCATACGCCCATATGTCATTAGTTGCGTAAGGCAATATTTGGGAAACCCGGAAATACGAAGGGCGCGCACGCTTGTAAAGGCTCACAGCTGACCCCCTAGCGATGTCGTGTGTGTGTGTGCGCTCATATAATATTATAAACTTGATACAACACACGAGGGAGACTGCAATACGTCATCCGTCCCGCTCTCACGTGCGGGACATGACCCCATGCAAGGGTGACCAACCGCGGACTGATGTTTTTATTAAGTTAATTTCATTTTTGTAATATGTATATACTAGCTTTTACCCGCGGCTTAGTTCGCGTGGTATTAGGAATAAATAAGTTTTATTTTATTTTATTTATTAATAAAACATATAAGACATGAATATCATGATATTATATTCCCAGGAGTTGTACGAGAAAACTCATTTGGGACGGTACATAAAAAAAATAGTACATTTCTTGTAACAATACATAGTATACATTAATTAAGTTAGGTAATTTATTAGTTTTGTCGTTTAGCATTATGAGTTTTCTCGATATTGTTTGGGGATAGAAAGTAGCTTGTATCGATTAGCAGCTCTCCAACTATCGCTATGAAAAAAATACGACAAACCGTTATTCTAGGGCGACGTAGCATCGTTATTCTGTTCAATCGAAAACCCTACTTTAAATCAAAACGAAAAACAAACCAAACTAACCAAGTCAACTATAAAAAATCAAAGAATTAATTTCATAAAGATTATTTTTGACATCCCACCTACTCATTTTCAAATAATGTTGCTCATTGTGGCTTTATTTTATTAGTTTTTAAAAGTAAGTTTCAATTTCAGGATGAAAAGTAGGTAGCCTATTTCACTTCTCATCTCTCCGGCTATCCCTATGCTAGAAATCACGTTTATCTGTCACTCCGTTGCGACGTGTAGGAAATACAAACAAACATAAAAACACACATTTGCATTTATAATATGAGTATGGATGTATTACAACTTACAATATTTTTTTGAGAAGGGGTCTGACGTCTAGGCACATACAGGTCTCATGATCTACTATTGGCTGATTTCACCCTTTTCCCCCTGTTGTTCATCCAAATAAATTTAGTAATCATATATTGACAAATAGAAACACATTGTTAAAAAGTTTGTTGCTTTATTATTAGTGTTCATTAAAAATTGACGTAAAATAATTTAAAAGTTATTTGTATATTTTTTGCCTTAACTGGTTTGAAAACAGATCATATTAATACTATATGTATTTAGGGCTTTATTTATTTAGTTTTTTATGGCTTACTTCTTGGCATGAAAACTTGACAAATTTACTACTATGCTCTATATTTTGTAAATTTATTGATATCATTATAGTTTTGCTAGAATTTTACACGTCCATGCGCTTTGTAGCTGCACAATGATTGGTTATCTAGCTTTCATATATCAACTTTAAAATACCTAAATTTTGTAAATGGGTTCTAGAATTCCAATCGTCTATGCGCATAGTAGCTGCAAGACGTGTTGTAATCACACTCCTTTTTATTATTCATATTATTATTAATTTTTAATATCATTAATACACTAAATTTATTTCTCAATTTTTAAATTGTGTAAATGGAGGCTAAATTTCTAACTGTCTATGCGCTCTGTAGCTGCAAGAAGTCCTGTAATCTAGCTCCTATTTGTTATCATTTTTAATTGATCTTAATTAAAAACGAGGAACTAGAATCCCAACCGTCCATGCGCTCTGTAGCTGCAAGACGTACTAGGATATTTATTAATTGTACAGCGCCCTTGAGGTGATTTTCACAAAAATGGCGCTATATAAATTATTTATAATAAACGTCGATTTTTTCGGCACTAAACTAAACTGAACTGAGTTTTATCAGAATTTTCATAGCTTACCAATTTAAAAACTTACCGCTCGCTACTGGTCTGAGGCGGGTATGTCGAACAGCTACACGGAAACACATCAACTCTAGCAAATCTGCACAGTCAATGAATGAATTGATCACTTTATAAAGTAATATTTGGTCAGTTAGGATTCTTCTATCGGAAATAGATTAAAAATGAATAAAAAAATAAAATTAAAATGTTGGGTGAATAATTAAAATTTATTTTGCTTGCCGTGGCTTGCTTATTTTTTTCGTATAAATATATTTTTCCCAACTCCTTAGCAATCTTAACCAAGTCATGCCTATATTTCATCGATTCGTTCATATCCTATACAACTATCTCACAATAATGTCATTATCACACTTCGTTCTCTCTTCGCACAAACATTATACAGGGTGTTCTTTAAACACTGTCACATCTGAAATCACGATGATCAGTATGACCAAGAAGACGTATTGGCTCATTAAAATAAATTTTTATAACGAATAAAATTAACAAAAATAAAATATTTAAAAAAAACAAATAGTTGCTTACTACTGCAAGGGTAACGCGAGGATAGGGAAGGGGGAGTCTGATACACCGTCAACCACGTGACCACGCCCCCTCGCTTCTCCCTGCAGAAGAAAGCAACTATTTGTTTTTTTAAATATTTTATTTTTTAAAAAAATCTGCGTTCTAAATATTGTTTTAAATATGCTAATATGTCTTCTAGCCTATACTGATCATCGTGGTTTCGGATGGGACAGGGTTTAAAGAACACCCTGTAAAATAGGAAAATATCACATATCACGAAAACCGATAAAAGTGTGTGAAATGAATTTAGAAAAGTTAATCGTATTATCAAAATCTTTATTAATATTGTGGAGAAAAGTTTTCATACATAACTTTAAAAATAAATTTGTTCAAAAATGTGTCTTCTTAAAAACGCGACATGTTTGGCCTTGATTTCATTGTGACATCAAGATCGAGACGTTGTTCTATTTAAATGTAAGCGTTCACTTACAAAGTTCAAAATTTAACTAAATCGTGACGTTTTAAGGGCATGGCCAATGCAATGAACCATTTTCAGTAGAATTTATTTATTTATTTAACACTTTATATACATATATAAAACATATAAGGGCGGGCAAATTGCCTTAAGGCAATTTCTTCCTACCCACCCAAACCGTTTAGTTTGAGAAAATTAAAAGTACATGGACTTACCGAATTTTATCATTTTATACAATTAAAAACAAAGATTAACTTTAAAAAAAATAACACTATATTATGAAGAATGGGGGGATGGGAAGGAAGGAAGAAGGATAAATGAAGAACTTAAATATTTAGATAGTGACATTTCAATCTTGATTTGAATGTTAATAAAGAAGGGGCGTCTCTAACATTAGTGTGTAGATTATTCCACAATTGCGCAGCTACTACTGTGAAATTGTTAGTTAAAAAATATTTTTTGTGCCATTAATAACTCGTTTTTTTTATTGATAGTATTTCATGGACCCTTATTAATTTAAAATTGTAATAAATAAAAACGTATTATTTCCCTATTCTTCATACTTAACTAACCAATCTGTCCATTCCTAAAAAGTGAGTCAGATTTGAAACAATAGCATTTTCCCCCGCCGAACATATTACAAGTCATTGCTTAAAACTTTTCCTATATTTATTTACACATTTTTTAAGCATTAAAAAATATGCCATTTTTTCACTACGTAGATGCAGTTTTCTCGCAGTCCCGTGACCTCGCAACACGTGGTTACCTCACGAAACTTTCCCGTACGATTTACGCGCGGGGAAGGCGCCGGGCGAGCGGGACGCGCATACACAAGACGGCGCCCGCGCGAGGGGGACAGCCTAGTATTTTTAAAAACTAGGGAAAGAAAGCTGCCCCCTTTCATTATATTTGAGGAAAACGCACATCCTGAGATGCCGGTTCTATAGTATCGAATGTGCGGCGGCGCGGGGTGGACGCGTGCTTGAATCCCCCCCGAATCCAGTCAAAATAATATAGTACACATACACAATAAAACATAACCTCAAAGAAACGGAAAACAAGATGGCGTGTCGATATTGTGACAGGTTTGACGCGGGAAAATGCAATTAGAATTTTAAATGCGGTACATTTTTTGGGAAAGCATCAAGACCGGTGAGTTTTTAACACATTTAAAATTATATTCATTGCATTTTGTATTTAATATTGTTTTAATGCGTGTAATCGTATATCATATGTGTGGATTTTTCCAGTAATATGAAACAGGAAATAACTTTTGTTGTGCGCGGATCAAACTAAAAAAATACGAATTTTTTAACTTGTTTACAAGAGTTGTTATATTGGTTAACATTTTTATTATTTTCAATTCTTATAAAATATGTACGTGAGTGCTTTTGTCAATAATGAATAACTTACTAATTAAATCAATTATTCAATTAAGTATATTTTGACGTGATCACCGACTGTCAAACAAAAAAAATGTAGGTAGTAATATTTATTTCTACTCTAAAATATAGCAAAGTTAATATTGTTACAGCAATTTAAAAAAAAAAAACATATTAAGAATCAAATATTACAACGAAGATGAAGAATATTCTAGAGAAGGGAATACTAGTCATAGTTCTGCCCATGTTTGAACATCCACGTTCCTTCGATACTGCCATCTGTTTATTTTTGTGAAGTCAAAGAGCTGAAACCTTTATTGTCGCGGGTGAGATTCGTCTGACTGAATTATTTCACCTACGTACTTGGCAAACCTTGAAAGCATTTTTCGATTTTCATTTTAGAGAGAGAGCATTTTAGAGAAGGAATATGGGAGTCTAGGCATTTACACGACTCATGATTTGTCATTGGCTGGTCACTTTACACAGTGTGTAACATTCACAATTTCGTCATTGTTTAAACATCCACATTTCTTCGATTTTTCCATCTGTTGATTTTTATGAAGTCGTTTACCAAAATTGTATTTATTTAAATAAACTGGTCTATGTATAAAAAAAAATATAAATTCAGGCGGTGCCTGGTAATAATTCAGTCACAGGAATCTTACCTTTATCAATTATTATTATTATGGATAATTTAAATAGCGCCATTTTTGTAATATTATATATGGTTCTATAGGTAAACAAATTTAATAAAAGTTTTTTTCAATTTTTTTTAAAAATTTTTTTGTTATCACATGCTATCAATGAACGTTTCAGCTCTATAAATTCTCGAAAATCAACAGATGGAAAAATCTGATGAAATACGGATGTTCAAACATAGGCAAAATGGTGAATGTTACAGTTTGTAAAATGACAGGTATTTCTTTACCTAAAATTATTCACATCTCTGTTGTGATATTTACTTATTTATTATATATTAACATATGTACAAGAAACTAAACAAAAAGAGCATAAAACTATTTAGCAAAGACATTCGAAAACAATAAAAAAATTGTGTACGATAAACATATAAGACTTCGAGATAAACCATGCCAGTTCATCTTCATACCACACTGTTTTATTGGCGAAGAGATCTACGAAGATCTATCCCAAATAATTCCAAGTTGTGTGACAAATTGACTAATTTCCATATTCTGGACATTGGCGCATAAAAACAAAAATTTCTTTAAGAAGATTTAATAAATAGCAGATTTTGACTTCTAGTGACACGGTTGGGAATATGAAAAGATTGTAACAGAGATGGGACATTACTTACATCATAAAGTATTTAGAAAATGCATATAAGGTCCATCCATCCAATATGTTGATTTTAATAACTCCCCAATAATATATTTCAATTCTTTTTTGGTTGGATTCGTATGAGATTCCAACAAGATTTTCAATAAAAATATAAAAAAATCAGCGTCACTGGAATTTTTAATGAGTAAAAAAATCAAATTAGAAAATTTGAATGCAATTGTCTTTAAGCGGTGTTCGAACCTCGGATCCCTGATTCTTAAGTACGCGACTCTAGCGGGACTTCCAACAATATATTAGTACCAGTTTTATTTTATTATTTATTATGAAACATATTGTATTGGGTGTATTGTTAATAAAGTTGTCTTCGCGTTTTTCAAACTTAAGAGAGCAAAAAAAAACACTAAAAATTAGTAAATAATGTATTCTCCTTCATTATTTTACAACAAATTCGTCAAAAATTCATAGCATCTTCACCACCGCGCAAATATCGCAAGCGGCTTTTCCTGCGTTTTTTTCCTTGATTGAACACGAACAGAATGCGGTGTCGAAAATGCTCACTTTCGTCTACCAAAATTACATTTTAAAGGCTTGTAATAAATTAAAACAATATGCGTAACGTAAAAACAAACAACAATATTTTGTAGAGCATAAAATTTTCTTTCGAATGTCGCATAACCTGCTGCCGTTTTGCTGTACTCTTGATGGACATAATTTTTTCCCCTCAAACTGTTATAATTTTTTATTCGGATACATATTTAAATATTTTTTTTTTCGTATATTCATTAGAAAAATAATATTATAATTACATAGGTTTACAAAACATGTACAAAAAAATCTCACATAAAGTGTTATTTGTTTATTATTTTTATATATTTCGGTATAAAAAAAACTGTATTTTACTTATATTATATTTTTTACCTTATTTTGTTGATATATTTAAGATTTTTTTATGTGTACAATATATTGTGTTACTAAAATATTTAAAGAAAGAAATCCCTCCTAAAAAACTGCTTTTGCAGTTTGGCGGGAATGAAATGAATGTAAAAAAATACTCATGTAAAAAAAAAAAAAAAAAACAGTTTTACGCAACACCACAATTGTATGAACAAAATTGCACATACGTACCGATACAAACATGCACACACACACACACACACACACACACACACACACACACACACATAATATTTTTTTTTTTTTTCAATGTATAAAAAACCGAAAAGTAACATATTTTGCTAGCAATTTAGCTAAAGTACCTCATTAAGAACTTTTTTTTCTTGATCTGCTTTTATACTTTATTTGATTCTTTTTTCTTATTCTGATTGATGTTTATTATATAAGTATCTACATATGAGTTTTTTATACCATAAAACGCCTTAATTTTATTTGTTTACCTGTCCCGTAAAATCCCTCTGGGCGTATATACATAATACAAAAAATACCCATATTTATGTCAAGTACTTCTAAATATGCTTAAATGCACACGTCCTGTTCTTGTATTTTAAATTGGTACTTTAGATCCTTGCGGCAATTGATTAAACTGTTTGAAAGCTATGTGTTGCGAGTATCGTACTTCGTTGACTTCACAGATCCTATATAAATTTTGTATATGTCTCTATTGAAAGCGGTCTCGACGTTTCTTCACATTGAGTGGACAATTGTACTGAGGAGTGCTAGTTTGTGTTTATTACACGACACATAAAGTGATCACTTAAATCAGCCAACGGCAGGTCATAAGCCCTCGTAGATTTCCGTTTTCCGTCTTTTAATAAGTGTTTCAAATTATTTTCACTATTTACATTTGTATTCGTTATTTTTTTTTTAATCTTTGCAAATTTGACCACATAACCGAGTATCGCACGCAACTATACTGGCTCAGCATCAGGCATAGAAGAAACATTCACATTCTATCACTTCTTCACAATATTTTAAATAATCCCACTTCGCCTGTTTATCTGAGAGAGCTCTTCCAACCTCTTTCACAACACGGACTATCTCTTCGTTCTAGTAACGAGAGAACCCTTTTAGTACCCTGTCATCGCTCTAATTTTCTTGCCTCCTCTTTTACAGTAGTAGCCGCTCGATTGTGGAATAATCTACCCACTAATGTTAGAGACGCCTCTTCTTTATTTACATTTAAGTCAAGATTGAAATGGCACTATCTAAATATTAAAATTTTTCCTTTATCCTTCTTCTTTCCTTTCCATCCCCTCTCCTCTCTTCATATTATTGTGTTATTTTTTTTTTATGTACATTTATTTTTCTTAATCTTTGCTTTTAATTTTTGTATAAAATTGTAAGATTCAATATGTTCATGTATTTATAACGGAAAGAGATAGGCGAAAGGACAAACTCAAATATTCAGGGAGTGACATTTCATACGTGATTTGAATACAAATAAAGAAGAGACGTCTCTAACATCAATTTGTAGATTATTCCATAATCGAGCAGCTAGAACTGTAAAAGAGAAGGCAAAACAATTAGAGCGGTGAATGGGTATTGAAAGGTAAGATGATCAGTCTAACGCTTCAGATCGCAGACCAGCAACAATGAAATATTGCAGTCTAATATCACTAAAACAAATATTTCTCATCCACCCTGCCAAGAATCGAACCCAGGGCCTCAGAATGGTAGGGAAACGTGCCAACCACTACCATCGAGAGTGGTCATCATGTCGAAAACACTATAGTCCTTAAAACATAGCTTGATTAGAAAGACAGTTGTCAGCATAAGTGACGACATAACTTTTTAGTAACGTCTAAAGAGTGATTTATATTCACACGAAACATCATCATCGTATCTGGCATGTTAATTTATTTTTTTAATACAATGCTTGACATAAATCCACATAATTATATAAAATCAGCTTTAAAACTAAAAAAACCTCAAGTAAACCTAATTATTAACGACGTTTTTACAAGGTTACGTCGTTTTGCAAAAATGTTAGAGATGGGACAAATTGACCAACGTAAATCGATCGACTAAAAAAAGAATTAATTTATTGTTATTCACGAATAAAAATATTTCATGTCTTATTTTTTAGTAAATAATTGTCTGAAACACACTATAATAGGCTTGTGTTTGAGTTTTTATATCAATTTTTGGAAACAGAGTTTCATGTTTGCATGAAAAAACTGATAAAATCGATTTGATCGGTACATGATCAGTAATTTTCCATCCCTAGTAACGTCAGTTTGGCAGCTGTCATTTTAATGAAGCGATATTTTAAGGACTATAACACATAGAATTATAGTTCTGTTTTGCTCATGACACTGTATTTTTCATCCACCTGGACACGGAAATGATGTGTGTACAACACTCGATCAATGATTTACGAACTTGTTGTAATGATAAATACACACACGGTACTTATTTCCGTGAAAGAAAAAATATTTATATACACGGAAAATGTATTTTTCCCCGTCCAAATTTACAAACATGGGGCTTGTGATGAATATATCGTATCAAGTGAGAGAAATGGCCTCTCACAATACTATTTTTTAAGGAAAATATTTTGTTATCGAATTTTAAAGTAAAACCTGTAAAGAAATCGGCTTTATGTTTTTACTAGCTTTTACCCGCGGCTACGCTCACGGTAGAAATTATTTAGGTAATTTTATTTATTTTTTATTTATTCATATAAAGATACACATTATAGGATGGATGCGCGTGAGCTGATTTGAGGTTAAATGAGAAATATGGATTACAATTGAAGACCTTGGCAGATAAACAACAAATGTCCAAAATTTTATCAAACTGTTTTATCGCCTTAATATTATCTAGTGCCCTCCTCTTTACGATACTAGTTTACAAATAAGGTCAAAACAACCAATACCCACTAAATCACTAGATACAAATATCGTGTTTGTGGAAAAATAACAAATGTCCTTTACGATTTGTTTAAAAACAGTATTTTTCTTTCTAACTGTCATTTTTAGTGTGCAGTTTGAAAGTTAACGTTCAATTTAAGGCTATTTATTTATTTTTTTATTTTCTTTTATTCAGGAAACATATAGTACAGTTACAAAGTTTAATATTTTACACAATTAGACTTAATTCTAATGGACCAGTGAAGTTTCCATATTAAAAAGCAATTGTATGTAGGGTTAATTATGAAAGCATAAAACAAGAGAAGGAAAAAGAAAACACAAATGAAAGTTGTTTAAAAATTAAAATTTAAGTGAAAAAAAGATATTTTAAGGTTTGTAGTTTGTAGTGAGTATTTACAAATGGAAATAATATTAAAAATGAAGAAAATTTGTAAGAGTAATTAAAAATTAAGAATTGAAATAAAGAATGAAAAACATGCTCAGATGTAGAAATAGATGTACTATTTTGTACTAGAGCTGAATTGTTTTATTTAAAATGGATGTTTTGAATGTGCAAGTGTCTCAGAAACCTAAAAAGAGGGTTGTTAATGAGTGTAAAAAAGAAAAAACAAGATTTGCAAAGTAAGGTATATTATGCACTTGTACAGTCATCGCTTTCCTATGGAATAATTGGATGGGGGGGGAACTTACAACAATCATATTAAACCATTAGAAACTGTTCAAAAATTTATATTAAAAATTATGCTTCACAAAAATCGCACTTTTCCCTCTTTCCAATTGTTCCAAGAAGCTAAACTTTTATATTAAAGACAAATATATTGTTTTCAATGTTTAAAATATACATTTAAGAACCTAAATTCAAAACCACACTTCTTGACGTGTTTTCGTCATGATGGCTTTTTTCGAGTTTAAATCCTGAAAAACGCATTTTGAGGGTTAAGAATTTGCACACCAATTAGTTAATTATTTCAATGTTTGAAATATGTATTTAAGAATCAAAATTTATTTACAAGTAATTCAAATAGATCAAGTCAAAGAAGGAATCGTGTGTTAGAAATACCACATTGTAAAACGAGGCTCGCACAGAGACATGCATATTTTATAGGCCCAAAAATGTTTAATTCTTTTTTTACTGATAATATTTCATTGATTCCAAACTTTCAAAATTTTCCTTCTTTTAAAAAACATGCACTCTCCTGGATTCAAACTAAAGATACGAACTCTTTTTTTCTATGATTTATTTTGTTGCCCTTTAATAATAAGGAATATTTTTGTGTTTTTTAAAAATATTTTTATTTACTTTTTTAATTACCATAAAAAAATACCATATTGTCTTTTACAGAATTTTTTCTTTCTTATGTTATGCAAAAATATTATGACTGTCCATTGTTTATTATAGGAGCATAAATTCATCAACATTTTCTTGTATACCCACGAACAGGCCATGCCTTTGTGGGATTTTTTTGTTTACTATTTATCTTTTAATATGTATTTCGTTGATATGTAATTATCCTTTATTTTTTTAATACTCTGTTTTATTATTATGTTTATGGTAAGAAAACAAAAAAAAAATTTAAAAAAATGGATTGAAATTTTTATCGTCCATGTAATACAAATCAATGTTTTATTCCTCAATACATATCACAAGTAAAATCTTGATGCTTGATTAGATAAATTAAACATTTTCCTCATTTTTTAACAAGATTAGTGCATTTTTTATCCACCAATTTGGTGGAAAAAGAACAAATGTGTTAATCTTCGCAAATTTGATCACATAATTGAGTATCGCACGCAACTACACTGGCTCAGTATCAGGCATGGAAGAAACATTCACATTCTATCACTTCTTCACAATATTTAAATAATCCCACTTCGCCTGTTTATCTGAGAGAGCTCATTCAACCTCTTTCACAGCATGGACTATCTCTTCGTTCTAGTAACGAGAGAACCCTTTTAATACCCTGTCATCGCTCTAATTTTTTTGCCTCCTCTTTCACAGTAGTAGCCGCTCGATTCTGGAATAATCTACCCACTAATGTTAGAGACGCCCCTTCTTTATTTACATTTAAGACAAAATTGAAATGTCACTATCTTAATATTTAAATTGTTCCTTTATCATTTTTCTTTCCTTCCCATCCCCTCTACTCTCTTCATAGTGTAGTGTTATTTTTTGTTTTTTAAATATATATTTATTTTTCTTAATCTTTGCTTTTAATTTTTGTATAAAATTGTAAGATTCAATATGTCCATGTATTTATAATTTTCTCAAACTGAACGGTTTGGGTAGGTAGGAAGAAATCGCCTTAAGGCAATATGCCCGCCTTTATATGTATATTTATTGTATATGTATATAAAGTATCAAATAAATAAATAAATGTCACACTATTATTTTCTTATGTATTTTAAATTTGAAAAGAGATATTTACAAAAATTAAACGTTTTTTTATGTTTTCATGGTATTGCCTACATTTTACAATTTCAACAGCAAAGAAAATCACGAGTCATTAGAAAATGAGAAATTTTATAGCTCTCTTGTAAAATTTGATTTATGTGACATTTGTTGTTTTTCCGCCAAGGTCTTCAATTGAAGTTATTAGTTTAGTAGTTACACACGGGTTACAACATATTATTTCGTACAGAAAGAATTAACAATAGCGCGCACCGGTGGAGAGCTGGCGGCCAGGCATCACGAACTGTCAAGATGAAATGTGTCGAATTCGTTCAATGTGCGGTGTTTAGTAAACTCGCCCAGTCTGACGTTGCAGCGGACTACGCGTTGCGGGCCAAAGCACGGTTCGGACCTGCCAACCTCACGGCTGTTGGTGTTTCCCGCCACAACATTACAAAACAATAATAACGCGCCCTAACTCTATGAGGCCAAGAGCCGTGTGTTGAGCTGGGATACAACATTTTGGAAAGTGGAAGCATGCATATTATTAAAGAATACTATAAATATATATTTTTTTCTCTTAAGAATTTTAAACAATTTTATCGATAGTCTTTACCTCTTAGAGCGCATTTCAATCAATTGTTCCGTAAAGGCAACATGACAAATAGATTTTTTTATAATCCATTGCCCAAAATAATTTAGCTTACTTTGTCCCCATTTACATATTTTTAAAACAAATTTTGATGACTTTAAAAAAAACGTTTTGAAACACTGTAAAATGACATTTGTCAGTGTGTAATAAGTTAAAGTCAGGAGCTTGCATAGCACGGACCATCACGACTAAGAATTAGAATAACATTCACTATTCTGCCAATGTTTAAACATCCACATTTCCTCAATTCATAAATTTCCTTATACCTAAGATTTATAAAATAAAAATAAAAAAAATTATACAAGATTTATATTTAAAAAATTAAACTAAAAATTATACAGCATATTTAGTAGAAAGTTTAAATAATAAAACATTCTACAGTAAAACAACAAGAAAATCATAAGTACTGTTTCACACAGCTAGGCAAAGTGAACAAAAAACTGTATATGAAATGCATGAATAAATAAATATAATTACCATTCACCATCTTTGAAAAAGTTCAAAAGGTTTGTTCTATAGGAACAATACCCTATACTAAATATATCAGATACGTGGGAATAACTATTGCCGAGTTCATGAAGTCTATTTAATACGGCATTACAAGTATTCACTGTCCGTGAATTGTTGCTACAAAACGGTGGCACCTGTCTAGTCATTCTTCCAGGCACCCTGAAGTTGATGAGAGATAATAGTTCAGGGCAATCCCATATTGAATTTACAATTTTGAATAAATTTAAAAGGTCTATAATTTTTCTTCTATCGTTAAGTTTTAACAAATTATGATAACGATAATTAAATTAATTGGATTAATTACGTTTTTTTATTGTTAATTTTATGTTAACTTTGTTAAATAGCTAATCTTAGGCATGTTTCACATTTTTTTAAATGTTTCCCTCGGTACGGGACAACTCCGTGAGGGGAACATTATTCTGTATAAAAAAGAATACAATCAATGTAAAAGTGTAAATAAATTAATCTATTTTTTAAAGGTTTCTCCTAAAGAACTGTTTATTAAGGTACACCTAAATATTCATATTTAAAGTAAATACTCTCAAAGAATTATTTTTAAAGTAGGTACTCAATAGTAATTATTTTTGAATGAACTCTTAAATAACCATTGTATGTTCCCCTTCTTCCCCCTTTTTATTAGAGCCTTCTACCAAAACATGATAACATCGGCTAAAAACAAGTTACATGGATTTACAAATTATAAACAACAACAACAACAAACCATCGCCACGCCACATCATTCTATCTCTGCATACAGATCTCGCTTCTTCTACATTCATACATCTTCTCATGCACGCGCGCCGATTATTCCGACTTTTGACATGTCCATCTTCAAGTGTTTGTTGGATTTGGCCATGCCATGTCTTTCTCGGTCTACCTCTATTTCTGCATCCATCAAAATTCGCATTGTAAATATTCTTAGCCGTTCGTTCGCTGTCCATTCGCTCACACAATTACGTTTCGTAAGTTCGTTCGTTCGTTATGACGAATGGATATATGTATCCATCTCACTGTAACGCAATCAAAAATGTATTTCGCTCTCGTTTTCTCCGCTACGATACGAATTACTCATAGAATAAGACCACTGGGCCCCGATTACAATGGGAGGTTATTTATTTATTTATTTATTATATATACGGCCTAAGCCAATTCAACAGTTACATGAAGAAACATAAATGCCAGAAACTGAACAAAAAGAACATAAAACTATTAAGCTAAGACAAACAACGACAAAACAATAATTGTTTTACAAAATATTCATAAAAACGAAAGACCTAAGGGTTATATCAGGGTTATCGTCAATTGTCTATAAAGTAAAACCGAATTTTCCGCACAAAAATTAGATTTTAAATTTGCCTTAAAATTTTAAACATCTCCAACAATATTTTGCATTTATCGAAATGTTTATATCCAAAAACTAGATTTCATCTCCTTAACCAGAGATGGAGAACATTTTATGTGAAGATATATGGAAGTCTGGGCATTTACAGGGCTTATGATCTGTCACCTGTAATTGGCTGGTATAAGTGGCCCCAAATGACATTATTGACCTATGTTTGAACATCCATTTTTCTTCAATTTTTCCATTTGTTGATTTTAGTCAAGTTAACCTTTATTGATTCATTTAGTCGGCCTCGTAGTGTAATGGTTAGCGCGTTTGCCTGACATGCAGGAGGTCTCGGGTTCGATTCCCGACATAATTGACATAAAATATTTATTTAAAAATGTGTTTTTACACTGTAATTTTATAGTCCTAGGACTGGTACCGAAGCGTAAGACTGATCATCTTACCTTCATGTAACAAAAATAATCAAGATTAACTGCGATTGGTGTACCAATACAGTGCCCTATGCACCATTAGGTACCGAAAGAGAACGAATAACTTTTAATGATGTGGTTGAGATTCTTCTGACTGAATTACAGTGAAAAAATTTACTAGATGTGTAAAAGTAGATATGTATAGAATTTAAAAATGTTTTGAAATATAAATAATATAAATGTACATAAATACCTTGTTTTTAAAACTGTCTGAATATTTGTTAATTATGTTTGTATTTTAAGTTAGTCTTCTTTGTTTATTCTCAAATGTAATTTTAAAAAAACCAAATTGTTAAGTGTCCTCGGCACGGGAAACCCCAGTGAGGTCACATTATTTTTATTATTAATTATAGTTTTTAAGCGAAAAATATGAATAAATAAAGCAATATACCTTTTATGAAATTTATTAATAAAAAATAAAATAAAAATAATAATTTCACCTACTAGGCAACGTCTGAAAACAATAAAAATATTTTTCGTTGCCTAGTAAGTGAAATAATACCGTCAGATGAATCTTCAAAATGAAAAAAAAAGGTCTCAGCTTTTTGATTTCACAAAAATAATCAGATGGAAGAATTATAGAAATATGAACTGTTCTCGTTGGTGACCTATGATAATGAAACATGTTTTCATTAGATTGAGTTTTTCTATGGACATTTCTTGGTGGAACGGCAATTTAATAATAATAATAAAAATACGTATATAATTTTTACCAGTGACCGGGTTTCGTCGTGACCGACATCGTCAGACTGGTGATGTCGGTCCCGATGAAACCCTTTTTTTGCCCACATTTTGCCTAATTTTTGGAAAACGCAACAACGAGGAAGTTATTTTAAAAAAAAAAATATTTGATAGACTTTCGAATGAAGCCATTGAAAAAAAACATATTATTATATATTGTTTTAACATCGCTGTGATTTTGCGATTTTGAAATTGCTTCGCCCTTGACATCATAAGTTCTCGTCGGTGAGTCATGCTGATATTTAAAAATTAAACCCCGTACCTGTCATAATACACTAAACGTTAACTAAAATTGGCCACCCGGAAACCGGAAATCTATCACAAGTACCTGTGACGTTACAAATTAGTTGACATGTTCGAGAAAAAAGCTTCACCGTACAATTAAATGCTCTAATTTTCACAACGTGATAGAAAATCTTTTTTGTATCCAGTTTTCCGAAGCCCTGAATTTTCTAATTTTTATTTTATTTAAACAAATTTTAGGCTTTTACGTATATAAATATAAAGTAAAATGATTCAAGAATAATAAAAAAAACAAAAACATGTCTACATATTAATTTAAAAAATATAAGCATTTATTTATATTTCCCAATTTTGTATTTTTTAAATTTTATACAAAATAATGTTCCGTCACTGCCAAAGAAAACATTTTTAAATAATCATAATGAAACATGCCTTAAATGAGTTATTTAACATAAGAAAATAAAAACGTAATAAATCTTTTATTGTCGTAATCGTAATAAGCAAAATAAACTAAAATAATCACAAAAACATAAAAAAATCATATAAACTTGCAGACAAAATTTAATTATCAGGAAATATTTTTTTATCTATTTGGCTTGATCCACTCATCGATCCGTGCGCAACCCACTTCCACTATCCTTTTCTTAATAGCAATTTTATATTGAGAGTACTTACTAATTGTCCTTATGGACAATGGACAGTAGAATGCACACATACTCGTATATTGCAGTGCAGAAAAAAATGCATTTTTCCCATCGGTTATAGTAAAAGAATTATAGAAATAAACTTTGGGAATACAGATATATGTATAAAACAATTTAAATAAACTTCGGTATTCGGGAATTTACATTTGAAGATAATGAATTCATACACTGCCTTTTAAACTTTAAAAGTGTTATATTGTATATGTATATTACATTTGCAAACGCATGAATTCTCCTTATTGGCGAGAGTGCACTGTAGTTTGTTGTAGATACATTTACATATAAGAGTTTATTAAATCGGGTAACCTAGCCAGGCACTCGCAAATCAATTAGTTGTAACAGTGGGGAACAGTTAAATATGGAATTTAATATTTTAAATAAAAATAACAAATCATTTAACTATATTGTTATTTTAATATAACGTTTTGTGATGTACGTAGCTGCGAGTCGTCAAAAATCGTTAATTATTTTGCCGTCTTTTTGTACTTCAGTTATACACAACTTACATGTTACCTTTTGCAAAAAGTATCAGCTTATATATTTGCCAAAGTAATATATTTTTTATATCGACTTTGATCAATCCTAATTTATTTCCTGAATATCTAATCATTTCTGAAAAAGATGCATGAATATTGTGAATAAGTTCTAACCAGAAAATATTAAATAATAACCAAAATACCATCGAAATATTCATATCTACCAAAAAAACGTTTTTGTATTTATTATTAAACTGCCCTATGGCGTATCAACTATTTGGGTGATAAAAACACGATGATTTTAAATATTAATATAACACTTCATAATAACACTTCATTATAAATTATTATGAAAATAAAACTTTGTTATCAGTGTTACACAATTTTATTATTTTACAAGAACACAACTATAGTTTCGGGAGAGCACTCCTCCCATCGACGGGTGATATAAAATTAATATAATAAACACATAATATTGTTCACAATGTCATAAAATCCAAACAAAAAATAAACAAATTAATCAGTGAACCTTAAATAAGGAAAAAAAAAACCACCTGCTCTAAGTTTCACTGATTAATTTGTTTATTTTTTGTTTAGAATCAATGACATTGTGAACAATATTCTGTGTTTATTAACAACAACAACAACAACAACAACAAACCATCACGCCGTTTCCCCGTGATAGATAGGGGTAGGCAGAGAGGATAGAACGCCATAACACTCTATCTTGGCATACAGACCTCGCTTCCTCTACATTCATACATCTTCTTATGCACGCACGCCGATTATTCCTACTTTTGACATGTCCATCTTCAAGTATTTGATCGTGCCATGTCTTTCTCGGTCTTCCTCGTTTTCTGCATCCATCAACATTTGCATCGTAGATCCTTTTAGTCGTTCTTTCGCTGTCCATTCGCTCTACATGTCCAAACCAACGCAGCACCCCTTTCTTAATTCTGTCAATAATGCATGTCTCAGCCTTACACACTTCACGGATCTCGACATTTGTGCACCTATCATACATCGTTTTACCACACATTCGCCTGAGGGATCGCATTTCGACAGCATTCAACCTACTTTCATCATTATTTTTCCAATTCCATACTTCGCTCCCATACATTAGAGTTGGAACTAGAACTCCGTTGTGAACTGCTAGTTTAGCCTCCTGCGATAAACATTTGTTTGCCAAAGTAGATTTTAGTGCACCGTTCACCCTGTTCCCGGCACTCACCCTCCTTTCATTATCTTTATCGGCCTTTCCGTCCCTAGTAAACATACTTCCCAGGTACACAAATTCTTCTACCTGATTCAGAATATCTCCGTTCACGCTGATCTCACATTTAGTAATATTTTCATCCCTTTCAAAAACCATCACTTTTGATTTATCAACATTCATAAGCAAATCGCTTTTATAATCGTGTTTATTATATTAGTTTTATATCACCCGTCGATGGGAGGAGTGCTCTCCCGAAACTATAGTTGTGTTCTTGTAAAAGAATAAAATTGTGTAACACTGGTAACAAAGTTTTACTTTCACAATAATTTAAATATGTTTATTTAATAATTTATTTAAAACGTACAAATACTTCAAGACTTATTGCAAAAGCAATATTTTCGAGTCAACCAAAAATAAACTGGGATAATGAAAAATTCGTCAACATTTGTAATTTAAAAAATATATATGTGAACCTATATTGACCTTTAATAATAAGGAATATTTTTATGTGTTGGAAATACCACATTGTAAAACGAGTCTCGCACAGAGACATGCATATTTTATAGGCCCAAAAATGTTTAATTCTTATTTTACTGTTAATATTCATTGATTTTAAACTTTAAAATTTTTCCTTCTTTTAGAAATACGCACTATCCTGGATTAAAATGAAAAATATGAACTCTTTTCTATGATATTTTTTGTTGCCTTTTAATAATGAGGAATATTTTTATACTTTTTTTTTTTAGATTTTTTATTTCCTTTTTAAATTCTATAAATAAAAAAAACATATAATCTTTTACAGTGTATTTTATTTTTTCTTTCTTATGTTACACAAAAATATTATTACTGTCCATTATGTATTATAGGAGCAAAATTTCATTAACATTTTCTTGTATACCCACGAACAGGCTATGCATTTGTGGGATTTTTTTTTTACTATTTTACTTTTAATATGTAATTGATTGCGATGTAATTATGCTTTATTTTTTAAATACTCTGTTTTACCTCTTATGTAAAATATAAAAAACAAAAATTAAAAAAAAAAAAAACAGGAGGACGTGAAGGTCACGCAAACAAACAAACAAACACACTAGCGACCTCCGCGGCGTAGTGGTCAAGACGCTTGACTCAGTCACGGAAGGTTCCGGGTTCGATTCCCGGTGAGAACACAAAAATTCAAAGTGATTTTTCTCAAGCCTGGGTTGTTTTGTGATGCAATTCACCACTGCAATTGGGCCTCCTGGCCTGTTGTGGTGCATAAAGAAACAAAAAAATAAAAACACATTTATGATATTAATATCTTTAGAATCTCTTGATGATATAATATTGCTGAATGATGGGACACTTATTTGTTTATAAACAAATAAGTGTCCCATCATTCTTATTTGTTTATAAACAAATAAGTGTTATAACACTGCATGTCTCATTGTCTTTTATTTGATGGGAGCGAAGTATGGAATTGGGAAAGAAAGGATGAAAGTGTACCGAATGCTGTCGAAACGCGATCTCTCAGGCGAATGTGTGGTAAAACTGTGTATGATAGGTCTACACATGTCTAGGTACGTGCATTATATTGTCAAAAAAGGTATTTGTAGCCATACTCTTTACATTTATTTTGAAATATTACTACTACCACTACTACCATCACGCCATTTCCCCGTAGGGGTAGGCAGAGAGAATGGACCGCCACACACGTCTATCCTGGCATACACTCCTAGCCTCTTCCACATTCATACATCTTGTCATACATGCCCTTCGGTTCTGTCTGCTTTTGACATGACCAGACTTAAGATTTTGGTTTATCTGATCATGCCACGTCTTCCTTGGTCGTCCTCGTCTAACGTTGCCGTTCATTTTTGCCATATATAGTTGTTTTACCATTCTTTCGTCGTCCATTCGTTCTACGTGACCAAACCATCTCAGAGACCCTTTCTTAATCTTATCAATTATACTTGTCTCAGATTTACACTCTCGCCTGATTTCATCATTCGTAACCCTGTCATACATTGATTTCCCACACATTCGTCTAAGAGATCGCATTTCAACTGCGTTCACTCGGCTTTCATCCTTCCTCTGCCAGTTCCATGTTTCACTTCCATACATAAGTGTTGGGACTAAAACTCCGTTGTGCACTGCCAGTTTAGCTTCGATTGACATATTTTTATTAGAAATTACTGTGCTTAGTGCTCCGTTCATTTTGTTGCCCGCATTCACTCTTCTTTCAACATCTTTTTCTACTCTTCCATCTCTTGAAAACATGCTTCCCAGGTACACAAATTCTTCTACTTGCTCGAGACATTCGTTGTTTACATTTATTATGCAGTCAGTAACCTCACAGTAACACAGTATTTTGAAATATAATTACTCTATTTTCATTTTTTATTTCTGTTGTTCAATATCAAAATCGAATCTAATAGTTTTATTTAGCCATTTGGTGTTTGAGTCCAACAATTATTTTTTTATAGTTTTATTCGTATAAATTAAATAAATAAGTCATTGCTTATTGACAATTGAATTACAACAATAATTGTTAATAAATTACAGAAATCGAATATAAAATATTGTTTATAAATAAGTTTAAATGTCTTTCTTACTGGGATAACTTGTTCAGAGGAGAATGGTTGTGCTCATTTTTATTTTTTTATCAACATGTCGGTCAACTAAACGTAGTTATGCAGAAAGCAGCCAGCCAAAGAAAAGTTAAACTGAGATAATAGCACTTTTGTGAAAAGGGTTAAATTAACAATAAATACACTAAGATTAACAGATTACAACAGGGATGGAGAATACCTTTAAGTAGGAAATATGGAAGTCTAGGCATTTACAGGGCTTCTGACCTGTCATTGGCTGGTTTAGGTGGCCACTTTACACACTGTGTAACATTCACCATTTTGCCTATGTTTGAACATCCATATTTCTTAAATTCATCCATTTGTTGATTTTAGTGAAGTTAAAGAGCTAAAACCTTTATTGTTGCGAAGAGATTCATCTGACTGAATTATTTTACATTCTAGGCAACGCCTGAAAAAAAAATTCCAATTTTCAAACTTCTTCTAGTATGTGAAATAATTCAGTCAAATGAATCTTTTCGCAACAATAAAGGTTTCAGCTCTTTAACTTCACTTAAATCAGCAAATGGATGAATTTAAGAAATATGGATGTTCAAACATAGGCAAAATGGTGAATGTTACACAGTGTGTAGAGTGGACACTTAAACCAGCCAATGACAGGTCATAAGCCCTGTAAATGCCTAGACTTCCATATTCCCTACATTTAGGTATTCTCCATCCCTGTTGTAATTTGTGAATCTTAATGACTCCCGAGGGGAGTCTTTTGTCTACAAACATTTGGACAAACTCAAATATTGTAATAAATACACTAGTTTTTTTTGGATTACAGACAAGAATCTAATAATGACTAGTAATGTATTTGACCAGTTTTAATAATTTTTAAAGTACCGTGTGATTTTTCTAATGCCGTGGGTATTTTCTGCAAATTGAGAAATGTCGTTTCTTTGATCGACACCATTTTCAGAAGGTGATAAATACAGTTTTTTGTATTTTAGAGTCATTATTCAATAAAATATACATATTATTACATTATAATACATTATAAAGAAAACAAAGTATTAAGATATATTTTGTCCCGATAAACTATTCAATAATAGTTTGTCATCGGGTGCTCAGACATTAGTTTTAATTAATAATCAAATAAGAAGAGTACATACATAATACTGTATACGTATAAAATAATAAACATAAAAATAGTTTAAAGATTTTTTTTTTTTTTTAAGTAAGAAAATAGAGTAAAATAATACAATTAAAATTAAAGAATAGTAATTTACTTAAATATATTTTAAATATAAGAAAGAAAAAAAAAATAATTGACACATATATAAATAGTGTGTGCTCATAAATGTAATCAAAACAAGATAAGAAAATAAATTAAACAAGGTAAAGTAAATCTAGAATTTCAATTCATATCTACAGAAAAAAAAATATAAAAAAATAGTAAGAAAATTAAAAGTACATATTAAAATTAAGATCTAACATTTTACATTTGTAAATGAAATAAGAAAGTAAGAAAGTAATAAAAGAAAAGAAAAGGTTAGCCCAAGAAAATAACAAAAATGTAATTAATGAGGGATAATTTTTTTTTTTTTTCAAAAAATGTATATATGTAAAAAAATAATAATAAGTAAAGAATATTAAAAAATTTAAAAAGTGTATTACATAAATACTACATAAATAATAAATCAATAAAGGAACGTTTTATCTACTAACCACTTACGTAATAGAAACTTAATTTTATTTTTACTATGACATGTTTTCATGTCAAGTGGCAACAAATTAAATATGCATTGGAATTATTATTATTATTATTATGGATAACTTATAAAGCACCATTTTCGTAATAAAATACCTCAAGGGCGCTTTACATAGTGATTCTATTGTTAAATCAATTTAATTAAGTATCGAAATTTGTAATTTAATTAAAACAATTTATTTTGTTGTCACATGCTACGGATTTATTCAAATGATTTAGAGAACAAGTGGGTTTTAAGTTTATTCCGAAACATCACTTCACTTTCACAGCCTCGCACCTCTGCTGAGAGAGCATTCCTGCTATAGGGCCTGCGACTGCAAATGCGGGTTCACTAAATTTAGTGCGCTGTTTGCGTAGAGGTATAATAACTTTTCCTCTCGCCGTGGACGTAGCTGATCTAAGCGTGAGACGCCTGTCAGCTAGTTCATCTGGAATGCATAGTTCCCTTAGATATTCCGGAGCAGAGTTGTGCAGTGACTTATACATAAGCCAACCGAGTTTGTATTCGACCCTCTGTGGAAAACGTAGCCAGTGTAGTTCCCGAAGTAGTGGAGTGATATGACTGAACTTAGAGATTCCGAAAATAAGTCTCGCTGCGGCATTTAGTACAGCCTGTAGGCGAGTCATTTTATTCATTGGTAGACCTGCGTAGATACCATTACAATAATCGACTCTAGAAACTACATACGCATTTATTAATTGACGGGCGGCATCAACCGGCAAATTTTTGCGTATGCATTTAATTTGTCTCAGCTGGTAGAAGCATGATCTTATCGTTCTACTAATTTGAGCGTCAAGAGAATGGTCAGAATTGAGTAAAACTCCCAGTAGTTTAACGGTGGGTAAAGCGGTACTCCCTACATTGGGTAGGGCCGTATCCTGGATCAAATTCTGTCGTCTGGCTGAAGCCACTCATAGTTGTTCAGTTTTTGATGGGTTTAATGTTAGTCTGTTTTCAGCCATCCAGTTTCCTATTTTCTCGATGCATCCATGAATTAAATTGACAAGCACACTTCTCTCGCCTGGTTTTCAATAAAAATAAATCTGTGTATCATCTGCATAGCAGTGAGACCAAAATCCACATTCTGTATGAAAGCGGTCTGGCTGTTTTTAGCAGAAAATAGAATTAACCTTACTACACCTGATAACATCTATATTTAATTTTTCAAAATTGTGGACTGGCTGCTCTCTACATAACTACGTTCAATTGATGTCGTTTTTTTTATTGTTATCTTTTATATGCTGGCTGTGAGTTTTCCTAAATAATATACAAACAAACTTATTCAAAATGTCTACGCGAAACAATTTGAGCGCTGTTAACACAGTAATCTAAAAATTTGTCTCCGTTTTCCAAATAGTTGTACACATTTGGAGTGTCAATCACACAACTTATCGGCCCATCGTTAAATATGTTGTCAAATTATAACGACTGACAACTCGGCAACGACAAAAACTACCGAGTCTATGTGTAAACACCTGTTACGTCCGGAGGGTCGTTATATCCCATGGGTTGACATTTCAATGTCACTTTGTGGCCTGACATTATGTACATCACAAATGTCAAACTGTGTCAAACAATGGCTGGCGTATTTTTCGTCTAAGGTTTATCCACCAAAATTAAAATAACGAAGGTTCAATAAAACTTAAAATATTTATTTCAACAATGTTTGATTATGTCTTAATGCTTGCAGACTGGCTGGATTTCCTCCCTAGGGAGTTGTTTATATTTAAATTCATTTCAACAGAGAGGGAAATTTTTTTGAGAAGGGAATTTGGAAGTCTAGGCATTTACAGGGCTTATGGCCTGTCATTGGCTGGTTTAAGTGGCCACTTTACACACCTGGCTACTTAAACCAGCCAATGACAGGTCATAAGCCCTGTAAATGCCTAGACTTCCATATTCCCTTCTCAAAAATTTTTCCCTCTCTGTTGAAATGAATTTAAATATTTTTTATTACTTATTTTATTTATTCATATTTTTCGCTTACAAACTATAATTAATAATAAAATCAATGTGACCTCACTGGGGTTTCCCGTGCCGAGGACGCTTAGCAATTTAGTTTTTTGAAATTACATTTGAGAAAAAACAAAGAAGACTAACTTAAAAAACAAACATAATTAACAAATATTCAGACAGTTTTAAAAACAAGGTATTTATGTACAAACCTACAAACCTAACATAAGCTATACAGTTGTGGAGCAGTTGATTCAGTATATTCCAGTTTAGTAAAAGCAGCGTTTAGGTAGACATTTTTTAAACATTCGCGACTAAGCAGACGAAAAATACAGCAAAAAAATACTGTATTAATTGAAACCTCTTTATTCTTCTTTTCCTCATCCGCTCCTAAGTGGAGCATGTGGACATCACCAGTTGCCTCCAGGCGACCATCGCCAGCCAGCACTCGCCTTCTCCCACGTCAATCCAGCGCCCCTTAGTTCCACCGAATAAAGTCTAAAGATCGTCATCGACGGCCTTCCAGGACGGCGTGAGCCCGCAGGTTTAAAGGAGAGGCAACTTGGGTTTGGGTTCTCCTGAGGTCCACCGCCGCATCCTCAAGACGCTCGTTATAGGAGGCTGCTGCTTATATTCTCGAAATTCAATGTTAGTTATAAAATCGAACCACCTTATGCCTAGTATTCTTCTTAAGGACTTGCTCTCAAAACTTAGAAGTTTGGTGTTCTGATCTTTGTTAACTCTTAAAATACTGTGGTAAATAATTCCTTTGCGCGCGGTGATGTAACGTCGTGTTACCACTAGTAAAAGACGCAATATTCTAAAATTCAGACATTAAAAAAAATGAAAAACATGGAGACATACTGTTTAATAATTCCTTTTCCATAATTTATGCCAATAAACATATGATTTAACCCTGTTATAGCAAAATAAATAAAAAATCACTAATACGCCGCTTATGTTACGCGCGTGCGTCCCTCATCATTGTCATCAACCGACTGAAGACTAAATGTGTTTTAGACGACACCCGCAGCAGAACAGCGTCTCTGTCTTCCTTGTTATGACTTATTTCTTCGTGCTCTCTTTTGTATAGGGTATCTGTATAGATGTGTCGCTGAATTAGCGGGCATTTATTCTTCGCGTAGCAAGGATAAATATTTTTCGTATCAACATTTAGCATAGTTATAAAAATTTTACTTTCCGAATTGGGTGTGAAAATGTCCATTTGAAGATTACAAAAAATACGAATTCATAATTTTAAAAAATAAGAGAGATTTATCAAGTCTTGTGTCCTATGTCAACTAGTGTGACATCACAGCCACACAAGAGTTAATATGCCAAGATTCGCACCCATACAAGAGTCATTATTCCATTTCCGCATCTAATGGTGTTTACATATTACAATATTTTGAGATTCCAGTATTTTGTCTACAAACATTTTGACTATCTCAAAATATTGTAATTAAACCAACTGGTCCAAGAAGAAGTTTAGAAAATTGTTTTCAGGCGTTGCCTAGTGTGTGAAATAATTCGATCAAATGAATCTCTTCACGACAATAAAGGTTTCAGCTCCTTAACTTCACAAAAATCAACATATGGAAGAATCGAAGAAATTAAACATAGGCAAAATGGTTAATGTTGCGCAGTGTGTAAAATGACCACTTAAACCAGTCAACGACAAGTCATAAGCCCTGTAAATGCCCAGACTTCCATATTCTCTTCTCTATCTCAATTTGTTTATTCTATATTTTAGTTATTTATCATTATTTCGCGGTTTGGTTTAATTGTAAAGAATTATTAAATTTAATTAGATTTTAAAAATTAGTACTAAGCAAGAGAAACTGTTGAAAGACACAAGTCTTTATGAACAGTTTCGGAAAAGGGATAGGCGCTTTCATTGTTTTAAGATTTCAAATAAAATCATGTTTTCAAGAGATAGAAAAGTAGAAAAAGGTGTTGAATGAAGAGTGAATGCGGGCAACAAAATAAACGGCGCACTAAGCACAGTAATTGCTAATAAAAATATGTCAATCGAAGCTAAACTGGTAGTGCACAACGGAGTTTAAGTCTCAATACTTATGTATGAAAATGAAACATGGAGCTGGCAGAGGAAGGATGAAAGCCGAGTGATTGCGGTTTTAATGCGATCTCTTCAACGAATGTGTAGGAAATCAATGTATGACAGGGTTACGAATGATGTAATCAGGTGAAAGTGTAAATCTAAGTAAAGTACAGTTGATAAGATCAAGAAAGGGTCTCTGAGATGGTTTGGTCATGTAGAACGAATAGACGACAAAATAATGGTAAAACAAGTATATATGCCAAAAATGAACGGTAACGTGAGACGAGGACGACCAAGAAAGACGTGGCATGATCAGATAAACCAAAATCTTAACTCTGGTCATGTCAAAAGCAGACAGAAAGTAGGACATGAATGACAAGATGTATGCCATGGAAGAAGCTAGGAATGTATGCCAGGTTAGACGTGTGTGGCGGTACATTCTCTCTGCCTACCCCTACGGAAAAATGGCGTGATGGTCGTAGCAGTAGTAGTAGTCTTTGGACGGACTTAACAGTATAACTGCATTTTGCGATTAGTTTATTTTGCGATTTATATAAGGAAATGTTCCTTGGGTATGCCTGCACAATGGTATTAACAGTACACTTTTACGACAACTCAAAAGCTAAATAAACAACTTTGTGCCGCAACAATGTTTGAGTATGTCCAAATGCTTGCAGACTGGCTTTATTTCCTGCCTAGGAAGTTATTCATATTTAAATTAATTTCAACAGAGAGGGACGATCAAGAATATTATACAATTTAATTTAATAAAAACACAGAACTAAAAAAAAAAACACAGCCAACTTGAACATGATCGCAATACCAGAGAAAAGGTAAAAATACGACTCCCGTTTAGTAAAAAATTAAGGCAGCAAAAAAATTCAAACTTAAGGTTGAGAGATTTGTGTTAAACAAATGATTAATGAAATATGTATAAACAATGATGTTATTATAGCACACATAAAAATATGTTTATGTGAAAAAAAGGAAAAGGATAGTTCTTCCTATTTTGAAATAGAGCAATCTCTATCTGTCATCATTTGAGAAACGTAGAACTAAGACGGACCCTATAAACATTTTCAAAATGCTTAACGCAACAAGTGTTGTCTCGTATCTGTTGCAATAAATTTATTTTCCTGTTCCTAACCGTGTCACCAGTAGTCAAAACCTGCTAATTACAAATCTTCTAAGAGCAACTATGCCCCAATATCCAAAATGCGTAGATTAGTCAATCCGTCACACAACATGCAATTCTTTGGGATAGATTTTTTTTTAAATTTTTTTTTTATTAAGTTTTATTCATTTTAACAAGTAAATAACATACAAATTTGTATTTTTGCTCCCGCAAAGCCGAAGCTTGTCTGCGGGTTACATTACATTTTTTTTTTTTTAATTTATAAGTAAGTACATAGTTAAATAATAATTCAAGAATAAGATATATTTATACACTTAAGTTTCACTTGCTGTTTAATAATTTTTTGACTATTTTTTTAAATGAAATTAGGTTTTTTTCTTCGCGATTTTTGGCTGGTATTAAATTGTACAGTTTTGGTACTACACTACCCATTGTTCTGTCACCATAGTAGTTTTTCTGTCGTGGTACCATCAGCTGCTGTGCCGATACTTGTCGGGTCATGATCTGGTGGTTTATTTTGGATTTGAAACTGCAATCGAGGAAGTGATCTGTCATTATCTTATATTGACACTGTTTGTTAATTGGCAAAACGTTAACAAAATCAAATAATATTTTATTGTTGTCTTTTGCCTCATTCTTTATTTTTACAGGTACGATAATTTTTAAAATTTGTACCTGTAAGTTCAAGACTCTATCCGTATAAGATTTAAAACTTAATCCCCATATTCTTAATCCATATTGAATAATTGGGTCAACTAGCCCCAAGTAAACTAGTCTCAACACTGGGTATGGTATGTATGGTTTTAAATGGTACATGTTAAGTAGGCAAACTCTTAGCTTATTGCAAACTGTTTTGATCTGTTCTTCCCGGGTCTTTCGTAGATCTCTTTCAGCGAAGGATGAACAGCTATGGATTGCTTCAGCCAGACGACAGAATTTGATCCAGGATACGGCACTACCCGATGTAAGGAGTACCGCTTTACCCACCGTTAAACTACTGGGAGTCATCCTTAATTCTGACCTTTCTCTTGACGCTCAAATTAGTAGAACGATAAGTTCATGCTTTTACCAGCTGAGACAGATTAAATGCATACGCAAAAATTTGCCAGTTGATGCCGCCCGTCAATTAATAAATGCGTTTGTAGTGTCTAGAGTCGATTATTGTAATGGTATCTACGCAGGTCTACCAATGAATAAAATGACTCGCCTACAGGCTGTACTAAATGCCGCAGCGAGACTTATTTTTGGAATCTCTAAATTCAGTCATATCACTCCACTACTTCGGGAATTGCACTGGCTACGTTTTCCACAGAGGGTGGAATACAAACTGTGTTGGCTTATGTATAAGTCACTGCACAACTTTGCTCCAGAATATCTAAGGGAACTATGCATTCCAGATGAACTACCTGACAGACGTCTTACGCTTAGATCAGCTACATGTACGTCGAAAGGAAAAGTTATTATACCTCTACGCAAACAGCGCACTGAATTCGGCGAACATGCATTTGCGGTCGCAGGCCCTACGGCATGGAATGCTCTCCCAGCAGAAATCCGAAACTGTGAGAGTGAAGTGATATTTCGGAAGAAACTTAAAACCCACTTGTTCTCTAAATCATTTGAATAAATTCTTAGCATGTGGTGGAAAAGTAATATGAAAAAGTACATTATTTTTCTTAAATTAAAAAGTTAAAATTAAATTTATATCTTTATATAATCACCTTTTAAACCTCCCTTGAGGTATTATATTTCGAAAATGGCGTTATATAAGTTATCCATAATTAGTATTATTATTTTTATAAAACACTTTTGAGAAGGGAATATGGAAGTAAATATATGGAAAACAATATATTTAGTTATAGTCTAATGTCCGCCTGTCAAAGAAATAAATAAATAAAATTAGTTAACTGCTACGATACAGTTGTACTTAAACAAGTTTATCAAGCGATCAATCAAACTCCACCGCATTTGAAATACACACACACAAACATACATGCTGTCATATTTACACACAAACATAGATTATATCATATTTACAAACGTACACACATTGATGACAATTGTCCCCATGCACTTGTTACACACGAATGAAAATATAAATGTATGCGACTCTTATTACACACCCAATACTTTGTTCCGAAACCCCCGTTTCAATGTAAATAGTAAGTGGGAGGGTAGGTACCTAATTTTGGTCATAAATTGAACGTACTTATGCAGAAAGTAGCCAGCCATAGAAAAGTAAAACAGTAGCTCAATCACAAATACTATCGACACGCTTAAAAATATGCTAAGCATTTTTTTTGCATCACAACAGGCAAGAAGGCCTAATTACAGTGGTGATTTACATCATGGAACACCCAGGCTTGAGAAAAATCACATTTTATTTTTTGTGTTCTCACCGGGAATCGGATCCGGAACCTTCCAAGTGTGAGTCAAGCGTCTTGACCACTGCACCACGGAGGCCGCCTGCATTAACATAATAATGAACACTAACATAATGCAACAGAGATGAAGAACATTTTAGAGAAGGGAATATAGAAATCTATGTATCCACACGGCTAATGACCTGTTATTGGCTGGTTTAAGTGGCCACTTTACACACTATGTAACATTCACCATTCTGCCTTTGTTTGTTTGCCTAAACTTTATCTACGAACCTACGAATTCGGAATATCAAATGACCAGTTTTCGCGACATCTTCGAGACTGGTATCTTTATTATGAATTCAATGTATTTATACAAAATAGAGGTAAGGATAGATAATTCAGAATTATATGACAGTAAATTGAATGAAATTGCTTTTGTTTCAAGGATCATTAACAAGTTTCGAGATAACTATTGAGTTGATATAGTGATATTTTATTGAGTTTAAGCATTGTATATTAAAAAAAAACTATTATGTTTTGTAATTTATATTTTTTAAATTTTCTTATTATTAGCATTCAATTTTTTTCTTTTAATTATAAATTGTATATTTGTGTATTGTTATCGGTCTATTTTCTAATTCATATTTATGTTTCATTTTTTTAATTATTCGTGGAATATTTTCTAATTTATATTTATGATTCAATTATTAGAATTATCGGCATGTTTTCTAATTTGAATTAATGTTTCATTTTCTAATTAAATTAAAATATACCATTATTCAACTAATTAATTTAATAATGGTATATTATCTGATTTATATTTATGATGCAATTTTTATTATAACCTGTAAGTTTTTAAATTTATACTTATGTTTCACTTTTTAATACTTTATGGTATATTCTCTAATTTATATTTATGCTGCAATATTTATTATTATCGGTATGTTTTCTGATTTACATTTATTTTGAATTTTTGATATTATTTTTATTATTATTATTATAATTTTTTAAGCATCATTTAATAAAAATTACTAAAAAAATACATGTAAAAAGAAGGTCCTTCCTAAACACAGGGATTTCCTAGCTAGTCGGCACCTGAAACAATGAACTTCTGTACATTTTTAACTGTGAAACAAAAACGGGTTGTGGTTCTGTGGCTAGTGTCTCTGACTCACGGACCAAAGTTCCGTGGTTCGAATCCCACTCTACCCCAACTCGATTCCATTTTCTAATAGTGAGTTATTTACAACTCGTTGAAAATGGCCTTCAAAATTAAATATTGGGGTAAATCATAAGAATGCAAATATTTCTTTTAAAAAATAAAATAAAATATATATGGACAGTAACAAAATATTTATACAATATTTAAACTTATAAAAATATAATTATATCAACTCATTAGGTAACCCGAAAAAAATTCCCTTCTTAAAAATTTAGATCTGAATAACTCCCTAGGGAGGAAATCCAGCCAGTCTGCAAACATTTGACATACTCAAAACACTGTTACATATAAGTTATATGTATAACATAATAATGAACCAAAAACCGCAAAAAAAACAAACAAACGAATTTACTAATTGAATTTATGCGTTTTATTTCATTGTGTATTTTTTAAAATACTTATTTTAATGAACTTGTAGTTAAATATTTTTATTTTTGCATTTTTTATAGTTTCTATTTATAATACTCTTACGTGTACATCTGTTTGTATTCAAAATAAAATAAATAAATAAATGAGGTGTGAATATACATGCGGTGTTGAGTGGCACTTTGTAATAAGTAATTGAATCACCCTCCAGTCGTCAATAAAAGGAGCATCAAAGATTGTATTTGTTTATTTGATTAAACTTTTAGAAATCAACAAAATGTCGCCAAGTACACTCGTTTTGTTAACTGTTCTTATAATTAATAATATTTTAGTTTACATTTAATAATAAACTGTCGTAGTCACGGTGTACTAAGTTAGAATCTAATTTCAATGTGTCCTCCACGAACCAATGTATTGGGTTATAAAGTGTAAGCTATTGTATCATTCGAATGCAAACTTCTTAGAGCTTAATGATGATCCTTTAACCAAGAGATACCTGCTATTTTAGGCATAAAAGATACATTTGAACAATACTGCGTAAACGCATTCAGACAATGAATTATTAGCGTGCATTAGTAGATGACCACCAGGGCCTCGATTATGATGGGAAGATAAAGACGTCATACCTTTACCTTGACGGTATAGTTGAAGATAAATTCCCTCTAGCGATTATAAAGATAAACAAGAGGAAGCGTACGTCACAGTACACATATCTACGCTCTAAAATGACATAGTATGACGTCATAGTTGAAGATAAAAGTCTCCCGACCGACTATAAAAGTACACTACCGATACCCCCCACCATCAAGTTTTGATGCAAGTACATCGGTTTATACCGACGGGTCTAGAACCCCTCGATACGTTTATCTACGCATTAAAAGTGTCAAAAATTTTGTTCCACCGAGCAATTTTTCCTTTAATTATGATTTATTAAAATAATTATTCGTTTTGGGGTTGGCACTTTTATTCTTAAAATCTAATTAAAAATATCAGAGAGAAATAAGTAAATTTTGAAGTCGAAATTAATTCCGACATACCTGTCACTTTAATTAAACGAACGCCTAGATGTGAAAATAATGTCGCTAGATTCTTTTCTATTAACAAAAAGGAGTATCTAAGCGTTAGAAAGTTACCACTCTAAAAAAAATAATTTATTTAGTATATTTTTTCCATCTGTTTTCCTATCTTTTTGAGTGTATGTATCGAGACGTTAAAGGAGCCGGCTTTGTAGTCAGTTGGTAGATACATACAGACGATCGTTAAGCGTACCGTCTTGGTGATTTCCAAAAGTCATACAAGATTCATGTTCAAGTGAGCATTTTTTGGAGGATTTGTTGGAGTTTATAATCGCTTTAAGTGAGCAATTTTTATTACAGAAGCTTATTTAAATTATAAATGAGAACTATTTTAAATGTTTATGACGTAAGGAACGCGGACTAATTGTTTGCGGTCATTCCTTTGACTTGTTTCGATCATATGATGTCGATATGACAAGTAGGTAGAACATAACGAGGTAAGATACAGATAGTACTGAAGTTAAGTATACCGTCTCGATATATACAGATGAAGATAGCTTCATAATCAAGGCACAGAGATGATCACTGATAAAGATGTAATAAATAGCTCTCGCGTAAAAGAAATAGGAATACAATGCACATTGGTAAAAATGTGTATGGTCAAGATTTAAAAGATGGCCGTCATATTGAATATAACCAGGAGTTGCGCTATTTTTCATTAGAACAAAATGCAAAAAGGGTTTGAAACGAGGTTGGCACACAACATATAAATGTTTATGTTTATAAAAGGTATTTATTTGTGTCGTGTACACTAATGAAATCCTCCAAAAGTCTCCCAAAATACAAATACAATAAATAATAAATATAATTTAACTTCGAGTCCTCTTTTAAAAATATTCCCGTTATGATTCATTTTATCTTCTCTTTCTCTCTCTTTCTTTATTTTTTATGTCTCTTTCATACAATATTTTATAATATAAATAGCAACGCGTGTAATTATAAGTTAGTTTAATTCCTGACGATGAGGTAGTAACCTCAAACCGGTCGAAGTTTAATTCAAAATCAAAGTGGTTTATACAAATTTATAAACATATACGTGTAAAATGTCATACGACAAAGTGAACAATACTTTTATTTTATTTTATTTCATTTGGAAAATCAACAGTTCTACACACATATTTGTAGTAAACAAACAGATATAATGTATAAACTCAGAACTAATAACAGATTTCCATACAAAGTTAGTTAAGATAAATGAATTAAATAAATACATATAAGTTTATACATATAAAAATGTTATTTTCATGTACTCGTATATATTTTTTAATAATCAAATATTTAAAAAAATATTTTTTAAGAACAGTAAGTCATTGTAAATTGGGCGGGATTAGGACAAGGATGCTTAAAGAGAGGATAAGGAGAGGAAGGTAGATGTACATATTTATTATTATAATGTCTACCAAGTTACATAATGCATTTTAAGTGTAAATTTAAAACCTGGCAGAGTGATGTTTGTGTAATCTATACCTTTAAATATTGTATTGTACACTGAAAAACTCCTACGAAAAAAGCATTTTTAACACACTATGTTTTACTTATTGGTACATGAAACAGGTGGTACCGTCTACAAATCCTGGCTGGCACATGTATTGTTATTATTTTATTTTTATTTATTAAGGAAAAACTACAGTTGTTATATAAGAATACAAAATATAAAAAATAGTACATACATCCAGTTAAAGTTTTTTACAAATATAATGAGAGAACATGTTACACGGTAAAGAGAAAAATAATATATTATATAAGACATGAGAAAAAAAAAGAGCTCGTAAGAAGGTTAAGGGATGAGGAAATAGAGTGGAGGAGTGGAGGAGAGGGATGTTCATAGTATAGTTGACCAATTAAAAAAATTGAAATTGTAATAAAATAAACATAATTAAAGGAACGCAAACTTATTACACACTGACAAATGTTTCATTTTACATTGTTTCAAAAAGTTTTTTTTTGAAGTCACAAAATTTTGTATTTAAAATATCCAAATGGGGACAAAGTAAATTAAATTTGGAGCAACTACGATAAATAAACGAGTTTTGAACATATTTTTTCTTGGGCAATGAATTATAAAAAAATGAACTTGTCGTGTTGACTTTACGGGACCATTGATTGAAATACGCTCCAAGAGATATGGACTATCGCTAAAATTAAACTAAGTTGTTCTGTACAGTCAACTATTCCTGTCATAATTTTGTGAAGCAGTAGTTTTTTGATAACAATATATTATTATTTTTACTATTATTATTATTAAAATAAAAAAATACAACACAATCGATAGGGACGAGGTTGTCGATTTTTTTAAAGTACAAATGTGCTTTCCATACTTTTTACTTTTATTTGCTTTTTATATATATTGATGATTTTTATGTTTTTTTTCATTATGTATATTTGTTTAATTTAATTTAGTACGTACTATTATTTGGCATATGATATATTGCTCCTATTTCTTATATTTCTTACTAAAGTATTGAGTGAGTTTCTAGAATTCATATCTCAATTATGCTTTTATATATGTATTCTTTTTCTGTTGATTTAAATGATACTCTTATTTTGTTTTTTTTTAATACTACTATATTTTACTATTATTTGGTTGATTTTAATGATACCACTATTTTATATATTTAATTATGTGTGATTCTTAATTTGTATAATTTATATTTTTAAAATTATTTCTGATTATCTTTTTTGTATTGTATTCTTTGGAATTTGATTATTTATTACATTTAACTTTTTTTTCTAGATTGTTATTCTATGTCATAATAATTTGATCTATTTCATTTTACTTTGTATTTTCATTGTTATTTATTGCGGCTTGACACGGAAGTAACCTTAAAAACCTTAATAAGTTCATAAATATTTAATTTTGTAATTTTGAATGAATAAATAAATACATAAATAAGTATGTGCAAGTGTAAACTGCTAAATTTTGTAAGACCTTTATTTTTATGATGCATCTGTCCCTCAGGCCGACAAATGATATAAATTAAAGATAGAATTACCGTATTGATTTGCTAAAGTATTGATTTATCACAAATTACTTATATGTGTACATTCTTCGTCAATTCTATTCCTTTGCAACTCATGATACTCGAGTTCCCCCATCTAAGCACTTGACTAGCACCAACACTGTCGCGAGGATACCACACAAACACATGCACATCACTCATATTACTTCCCCTTACACAGAATAATTAAATTTTACCCGAATACTGCATTTTATATCATCGATCGATTTACGAGTATACTCGTTTGTAGGTGTGTGTGTGCAGTGTTTACTCGTATAAACACACGTGTAAGTTAATGCAACGTATGCTTAATTCACATAACAGTATATCTGTAGCTCAATCACGAATAACTATCGACGTGCTTAAAAACATGCTAAGCGTTTAAGCGATCACAATGAACAATAATGAACATTCTTAAGTTATATAATTATTATTTAACACTTTATATACATACGCGTATTTTATTTATTTTATTTATTTGGATAACCAACAGCTATAATTATCTCATATTTATATAACAAAACAAATAACAAATAAGCCAATTACAGGTTTTCACAAGTAGCATCACAGTAAGTTAAAAAAGATTCTCGAACATAAAATGAATAGTAATTAAATGTAAATTTAATAGAAAAGAAAAAAATACTAAGAGTTATTTCGAAAGCAAACGCCGTACGTTATTAAGATTATTTGCAAATAAATCTTTGTTAAATGATTTATTTATTACATTAAAATTATTAAAAGTTCGCCATAAATATGAATTTTGCCTATAATTAGATGAAACAAAGGGTATGTGAAGAAGAGGGTTATGTCTTAAAACTTATATACAATATATATACCATCAAAACTCTTTATTGCTCACTAGTTCGACCCCATCTAGAATACGCTTCTCCTATTTGGTCTCCATTCTACAGGACTCATATTGACCATATCGAGTCTGTCTAACACCGTTTTCTAAGAAAAGTGGCATGGTTGCTCGGATCACAAAGGGGTAATTATTCCTATTTTGAAATAGAGCAATCTCTTAATCTGTCTTCATTGGAGAGACGGAGAACTGAGATGGACCTTATATGTATTTTCAAAATACTTAATGCTTTAAGTGATGTCCCATCTCTGTTGCGATCAATTTCTTTTCATGTTCCCAACTGTGTCACCAGAAGTCAAAATCTGCTATTTATAAAATCTTCTAAGAGCAACTTTGGTTTTTATGCCCCAATGTCCAGAATGTGTAGATTAGTCAATTCATCACACGACTTGGAATTATTTGGGATAGATCTTCCGGCTTTTCGTAGATCTCTTCGCGACTAAACAGTGTGGGATGAAGTTGGATTGGAATGGTTTAGCTCAAAGTTTTAGGTCTTTCGTTTTTTTGAATATATTGTATACAATTATTGCTTTGCCCTTGTTTGTCTTTGCTAAATAGTTGTATGTTCTTTTTGTTCAGTTTCTTGCATTTATGTTTCTTCATGTAACTGTTGTAATTGGCTTAGGCCGTATATATAATAAATAAATATAAGGGCGGGCATATTGCCTTACGGCAATTTCTTCCTACCTACCCAAACCGTTCAGTTTGAGAAAATTACAAGTAAATGGACATATTTAATCTTACAATTTCATACAAAAATTAAAAACAAAGATTAACAAAATAAAAATATCTTAAAATTAACACTATACTATGAAGAAATGAGAGGGGATGGAAAGGAAAAAAGAAGGATAAAGTATCAATTTAAATATTTAGATAGTGACATTTCAATCTTGATTTAAATGTAAATAAAGAAAGGGCGTCTCTAACATTATCTAATTGAATTATTTCACCAATTTTTATTTTTATTTTTTACAAATATAAAAACAAAAATTTCGTGACAATTGTTGCGCTTTGTTAGGGCATTTTCAAAAGAATGTGAAGATTGAATGGATTGAATGTCCTTGTATAGTTATGCAACGGATGGGCTTTTTCCAATTATACCAACATAACTCTGGTTCAATCGACTGTCCTGAACTACTATGCAAACTTTCTATTAATGTTCCTTTTAAAGTTCTAAGAAATAATCTTCTTCTTCATAAACCTCTTGCTTCATCTAATTATAGGCAAAACTCATATTTATGGTGAACTTTAAATAATTTTAATGTAATAACTAAATCAATAAACATAGATTTATTTGCAAATAATCATTATGACGTACAGCATTTGCTTTCGAAATAATTCGTAGTATTTTTCTTTTCTTTTGGATTTACATTAAATTACTGCTCATTTTATGTTCGATAATCTTTTTTAACCCACTGTGATGCTACTTGTGAAAATCTGTAATTGGCTAATTTGTGATTTGTTTTGTTTTATATTTAAGATAAATAAAGCTGTTGGTTATCCAAATAAAGAAAAATAAATAAATGATAATAAACCATAGAATTAAGAATAGTCCAGAAGGAGCGTAGAATCATATTCGAATATATCAGACTGTGTCCAATAATTCCCCTACTTAGACACAATTTTGCCGCGCACATACGTAAAGTCGCCGGGTAATGTTGCTTGATGGGAAAAAAAAAATCATAACACAAATGTAAGGTAAAAAAAAGCAATCTGCTAATTTCTCTAAAATTTTATTGTGCACGCGAAAACATTGATTGACACAACAGATTAGATAAATAAAGGGTCACTTAATAAGAGTAATTGAATTTATGAATTTTGAACTTAAAATATAAAACAAATTTTATTTGACACAAAACTGATATTTTTATATCATTCTAAATAATATTTGATGTTTTAAAGATAATGTCGTTCAAATGTCCCCCACGGCGTTGTTTAATCTGAGGTCTAATTTTCATTAGTTCTTTTATTAAATGAGCAAAGTAGGGTAAAAAGAAATCTACCCTGGCAACACTAACAAAATTTCCAATTTGTTTCTTCGACAATCTGACAGATGGAAAAATAATTTAATTTTTAAGTTATTCATTTGCTACTTAAACATTCGTTTGTTAATAACACATGAAATGTGATGCCATCCTGTTTCTTTAAGATCCTAGCAGCATTTTTACACTTTAAAAGGACACAACACGGCATAGTTGAATTCAAATCGGGAGTTGTGTATTGAGCGACGTCTACAAACAAACTAATGGGGCAAAACGTAAACCTACTCATTTATGAGTAGTTGAGTCGCCTTCTGTTTGATGTGCGTATGCGGTTTCTGGACTATTCTTAGTTCTATGTTCTATGTAATTTATAACCTTGTTCATAAATTACAAAATTCAATGGTCAAATAATTATTTAAAAAAAAATTGTACTGTCAGCGACACGATATTCCAATATCCTTATTGTGTAAATCTATAAATATTTTATTTATTTAACTTGTTGTACATAATGGTTTTTGTACATTGGCGGGCTTATTTCCAAATGGCAATTTCTTCCAACCAACCAATAAAATAAAAGTTTTGTTTTTATAATTTAAGTTACAGAACATATTCAATAGAAAAAAAGATAAAAAAGCTAAAGATATATCAAAATAGAAATAAACGTAATAAATTACCTTAAATCCAAAATATTACTCAATGGGAAAAAGGAAAAAAAGAGAAAAGAGGAAAGGAGGAAAGGAGGAAAGATTAAGGAAGAGAAAGGAGATGTTTCTTCAGACGTGATTTAAACAGAGATAATGTAGTAACATCTTTGATGGTGGATATTAAATATATTCTGTAGAGTTTTATCCGTTAAGCTAGGGTTTCCTAGGACAGCGGTGCCCGTATTTTAACGGCCGTAGTGAACGGTGATGCGGTGGACAGCCGTCGTAACAATGACTAGAGTGTAGTTTCCTATGAAAACGGTGTTATCAACACCATTTAACACCGTTTCCTTAGGAAACCACTCTCTAGTCGACGTTACGACGGCTGTCCACCGCATCACCGTTCACTACGGCCGTTAAGATACGGGCACCGCTGTCCTAGGAAACCCTAGCTTTAGAGCTTTATTATGGTCCAAGCTGGTTTCTCAGCATGCGTCTCTATCTGAATATATCAATAAATTGGAGCATGGATATAATACTCGGATCACTAGTGTAGATGGACTAGCTCTCCCTCAATTCAATTATAAATACAGGAAAAGAACACTAGAGTACAATATACCAAAAATGTATAATATGCTCCCATTAAATATAAAAAATCAAAAAAACTTATCTGGCTCAAAAGAAAGACGTCGAAAAGGGTCTGATGTTTATAGAATTTTGGAGATAAGATTATGTATGTGTATATATTAGAACTTTACTATCAGTACCTGCTGACGAACTGCATTTTATGCGATTCAGTAGGACTTGATATTTTATCTGTTAATTTTTGTACGCTTTTAATAAATAAAAAATATAATTCAAGGTACTTAAGTCAAAAATAAAAAAATCTTATGAACTAAAGCATGTACAATGTACATTAATCATACTTGTGGGAAAAACCAATAGTTAAGGGCAAGACTAATACCCGTATGCAGAGACAAAACTTAAGGTGAGGAAAGTACATTCTAATTTCAAATGCAGAGAATAACCCGAAGGTGAAGACAATAGAATGTACTCTCCTCACCTTAAGATTTGTCTCTGCATACGGGTATTAGTGTTCAATAGGTAATGGTTAATTTTGGTATTTATATTTGAATTTCGGAAAAATTTATAACATATTAAGTATTTATTGACATACATACATGTATGTATTGTGACATAATTAATGAAGCTTTATAATTTCATATGTTTAGATAATTGTTTTGGCAATTATATTAATAATTTTATAATAGGTAGGTGTTCTTTTTACTTTTAATATATGATTAAAATATTAGTAAGAAATTTATATAAACAAAAATGTATTTTTTATAAAATGTTTGTATTTTTAAGAATTTCTAAAGATATAAATGCAATTGAATGTAGTTATGCCAGTCCACAATTTTGCAAAAATGATATTTTCATGTTATCGAATTTGGATGGTCAATTCTATGTTCTGTTTAAAATAGAATGAATGTCACCTCAATACATTCAGAATTCGTGTATGAGGTACCCTTCAATATTAGATCTGGCTGTCATTATCTTTATATATATAATTCCTCTGTACGTGTGATGTCACCGAACTCCTTCTACACGGCTTAACCGATTTACGTGCGGTTTTTAGAGAAATATAGATATTTGCGCTGTGCGTGTTCGTAGATATTAAAATCTTCAATCTTGTATGTGAAAGAGAAGTAAGAAGCATAAATATGTTATTCATAAATCTACCAGGGTTGCATTCGAGGAGAATGCATTTACAAAAAAATGGAAAAATGTTGTTTTTTTGTGAATAAAAAAGTTTGGTTTTTTGTGGATCTCATTCAGATACTTTCCTGAAATTCGTTAAAATTTCTACCCATTAATTTCTTTTAACTGGATTTTTGGTAACACTAAAATAATAAATTCAATACGTGTGTTCAATACGAGGAAGTGTGATATGGTGTTTTATTCTCGCTGCCTAACCCCGGGGGAAACGGCTTGATAATTTGTTTATTTAAAACAATTTTTTGTTTTCTTCTTTTTTTACAAATATTTCAATTTTGAAATAATTTCTTGTAGTCGTAAATATTCGTGTTAGAAAATGGGAAACAAGTTGCAGTAGGGCGGAATTCGAACGTCGGACCTCTTGCTCCGGAGTCCGCGACGCTACCCACGGGACCACAACCCGTCTCATTTAATGTTATAAAAATATTATGCTTATATTTGTAAATACCTTATTTTTATGCTCATTTATTTATATGGCGGCCTCTGTGGTGTAGTGCTTAAGACACTTGACTCACAAGGCTCTGTGTTCGATTCCCGGTGAGAACACAAAAAGCTAATGTGATTTTTCTTAAGCCTGGGTATACTGTGCTGTATCACCACTGTAATTTGGACTCAAGGCCCGTTATGGTGGAAAAAAACAAAAGTAATTTCTTTTATTTTTCCTAACAAAAAAATGAATAAATAAAGATTAGGTGCGCAAAGAAAATAATGAAAGTAATGAAGTCAGTTAATTAATACTATTTATTCATTGCTTGGGTGTCGCTTGAATACATCAATTCAACCGTATATACTTTAAGATTCAATCCGGGTTTTCATTTAAATATACACAAAATCCAAGATTTATTTATTCCAGCACTTTCGAAATTAAAAAGCGGCGAGTTTGATTTTAAGTTACTGGTGTCCTTAAGTTCCCAATTTTCTGCGTTTTTCAGTAGTTAGTTTTTGTCCGAGTCCAGTCGGACGAAGAATATATTTATGTGTGTGAAACAGAACCATAACCCTTGACGAGTGCTTTCGACTCGATGACTACTCTCAGGTAAAAATAAGGAACCTGGCAAGTTGGACGTAAAAAAGAAGGTTGTAAAAACTGCATAATTTCATTGATTTTGAACTGTACGTAGGACTAATCACATCACCTTTATGTAAAAGATTATCGAAGTATGCTGCATTTGGTTTTCAAACACAGTGACCTATGAACCGCTGGATGAGGAAAAGGGGACGACGACGATATTAGTAGTTAGCATAAAACTAAAAAGTTTGAAAGCTGGCTTCTGGTCGGTTTGTTTGTTATGAGGCGAATTTCTGTCGTCCTTATCTCTCTGCCTCATGTTTGAGGATGGTGATCACGCTTGACTCCAGACATGGCTCATCTGTGAACAGTCTCCCTCAATCTGGAACAGTCTTGTGCTCTTCTGTAGGTATTCGTCAGTAATAATTCTGTATTTGTGACTAAGCCACTCCATCTTGTCGGTTAACGCCCACGTGACCTTGTCCCTTCGACACTTCCCAGGAGGATAGATTTTTTCCAAACTACTTCCTCAAAATATGTTCAAAGAGCTGCAGGATTTTTTTCTCGTACATTTTTTTTTGTCCTACAACAGGCATCCGTTACACGTTTGTTGTTAAAAAACCGAACAAAATTTTTGATCGCTTTTGTTCTATTCAATTTACTAATTAAGGACTCCGGCTGTAAGGATAAAAAAAAATGATCGCGCCACTTACCTGTTGGGAAATGAACGCTCAAATTGGTGTAATTCGCAAAATGCGTTATCTTTATTTACTTTGCCACTGAACCCTAATACAATGAATGCAATTACCTACCTTGTACTGGGGTTCTGGCACCTGTATTGTTAACTTCTCATTCGAGTAATTCTTGCAATAAGGTTGTTTTCTATGTGTCAGCGTACCAAATTTTTCAGCCCAACATACCTTGATAAAGTCAAAAGTCTTAGTAAGCATGACTATAGCAGCAGTTCTTTGCTGCCAAACCATTCTCCAGAACTGGCGATTGTTTCTACTATGGGACCCTGTGTCACGATGTATGCATTTGGTTTCAGAAGACTCTTGTAATAACTTATTCGCGATCGCGGTGAGAATATCAAAAGGCAAATGCATACACAATGACAGTTTAGTTGTTATTATGGGACCGGGACAATGTTAGTACACACGGTAGGAATTGCAACATCTTAACCAGGGCCCAGTAGGTAGCAAATAAATGTGAACGCCTCAACCTAGTAAATGTGCTATAAATATGTAAAAGTAAATGTGGAATAACCAGGCTTAGCGAATTATTACTCTGAGAGTAAAATCCTATTTAAAATCACACGTACTGACGCGCTTTGGATTGAAATTATTTTAACGTTCCGAGTGTATTTCCTCTAAAATGCTTTAGCCTTTTAGCTCTTTTGCATAGAATAAAAGAGTTGTGATTTTTTTGTTTAGTTTTTAGTTTAACAACAAACGTGTAACGGCCGGTTTCGGTTTGCGCTTGCGACTCTTGACCTAAGTGCATACGGCCCGTTGTATTGCTGTAAACTGTAGCTAACTTCGTGTTTGATAATGACATAATGGTTTCTGTCCGTATTATTACTGTAAGAATTTAAAGCTTCATTTGCTTACGCACTCTAAAATGAGGAAGTTCAGTGCTACGGAAAATTCGGTATTTAAATTGTTTTCTTATACGAAAAAAAATTAGTGCATTTTTTTTTCATTATAAACTAAAATTAATAATAAAAATAATGTGACCTCACTGGGGTGGTTACCCGCGCCGAGGACACTTGACCATATACTTTTTAAAATATTTTTATATGTGAGAATAAGCAAAAGACTTAATATAATATAAAAATTATATACAGAGATAATTTAAAAAGTTTATATATAATTTATGTACACCCATATTATTTAAATTATAAAACGTGCAATAAAATAACAAAAACATAACATAAAATATACATTTGTGAAGCAGTTGATTCAATATTGATTTGGCTAACAATTATACAACAGATATAGAGAACATTGGGAATATGGAAGTCTAGGCAGTTACAGGGCTTATGACCTGTCGATGGCTGGTTTAGTTGGCCAATTTACACATTGTGCAACTTTCACAATTCTGCCCATATTTGAACATCTATATTCCTTCAATTCTTTCATCTGTTGATGTTTTTGAAGTTAAAGAGCTGAAACCTTTATTTATGCGGGTGAGGTTCATTTGATTGAATTATTTCACCTTCATACTAGGCAACGCCTGATTATGTTATTTTTTCAATTTCTACACTTTTGCATGGACCAGGTGGATTTATCAACAATATTTTGAGTCTGTCCAAATTTTTGTAGACAAGGACTGGATTCAACTCCTTGGAGAGCTGTTTACATTAACATATAACAACAGAGATGAAGAACATTTAAGAGAAGGTAATATAGAAGTCTAGGCATCTACAGGGCTTGGACAAACTCAAAATATTGTCTTTCTCAAAGTTTTTCGCAAATATCTCAGTTCCTACAATGGAGATTTCTAAGTTTTCTTCTAATACCCGTATATATGAGTTATTTTGCACCAGTATAATTTTGTACGCCAGGGAGCAATCGGTCAACAAAGGGTGGCCAACATGGTGTAGTGATTAAGACCCTTGACTCACGTACGTAAGGTTCCGGGTTCGATTCCCGGTGAGAATACAAAAATCAAATGTGAATTTTCTCAAGTCTTGATGTTCTGTGTTCTAATTCACTACTATAATTAAGCCTTTTGGCCTGTTTTAGTGCAACAAAAAATGCCCTTCTTCCTCGTTGAAATCATTTTCGTGTGCCCTTTGTATCGAAAATCATTTTTAAGAAAACATGCTGATGCACTTTGGGTTGAAATTATTTTAATGTTCCGAATGCATTTATTTATTTAATTTTAAAATCGGCCGAATTAAAACATTACACGGCCGGATTCAGCCCGCGAGCTGGTGGTAGACTGATATAAAATATTTTAAAAATAAGATCGTGTTGTCGTTGTACGTATATGTGTATATCATCTTTGAATAAACTTAATAGTGGTGCTTAATTATTTGTAAATATATATTTTAACTATTGCTAATCGAAGTATAAAATTATTTATTATTATGTTTATTTAATTACATATTCTATTATACAGATGTGCTACTATTATTACTTTATTATATTATTTTGCTTTTTTTTATACTGTTATTTAATTACCGAATTGAATTATAAAATAACTACGAATTATTAATAACATATTGCCATGTACTATTAAATTACTTTTCTGCATTCCATTTCTTGACTTGTATAAATTTTAATTATTTGTATTTTTTAAATTATTATTTTGTATAGTGTTTTGATTATTTTGTATATTGTTTAATATGTTTATATTTGTTTTTGATTTAAATATAGAAGAGTCTCGACTTTTCCAACAACGACGATACATAAAAAAAATAATTATTGTGCTATGATAAAATTGTGTATTTTGTGCATCAAATAAAAAATAAATAAATAGACCAGTCGTTGAATGGTAATTTTCGAACATTTAACTAAATGTTTGACCACAAAGCTTAAATATTAATAAAAAAACACCATTATATATAGGTACCAAATATTTTCAAATTATTATTTTATTACATTCGGAATACAAAATGTTTTTTTTACATAAACAAGAATTCATACAGGTCTGAAAGAATTAATAAAATAAAACTATTGTTAAAGTAGGTGATGATACATTATTGAGGTATTTACTGGCCCTTTTAAGGACGTTTATTTATATATTTCTGCCTCTCGGAAAAATACACATTATTTCAATAAAGTAAAAAAAATATTGAAAATATATTCGAGTCGACAATACGCTCGCCTTTTCGATATTGCCACAACATTTTGAGATACGTTATTATTTTTTTGAGTCAACGTCCGTGAGAGGCAGAAAATAAAATAATTTTTCTCATTAAGACCAGCGTCACGAAACACCCCCCTCCCCAAACCAAACACATTCTCCCCAAGCTTCTAATTCTCGCCAGAAAAACTTCCCGCGGAAAAGAAAACCCCCCCCCATTACCCAGCCTACCCCTCCCAAAATCAATGAAATGCTACTGTTAAGAAAAATTCATTATAAATATTATTTGTTCGCCTCTTCCTAGAGACTTAGACGTAAGAAGTACCGACCCGCACCCCCGTTCGTACCCCCGACGGTTTGAGCCCCCGTATTCCGACCCACCCCTCGAAAGAAAACCTACGCAGTGTAGGAACGGCGTCCACGTATTATCAAATGAGAAAAACTACAATTTTCTGTCTTCGAAACACCCGAACGAAATATTTCCTAAACCCCCTCAAAAACGCACACACGAAAATAAAGCACCCAACACAGGGATAAATTATATAGAACGCGATAGCCATAGATAGAAAAAAAAACACTACCACAGTCAAAGCGCGCGCACAACACATGTCATATTCCATTTCCCTCGCACACTTGCACCGCGTAATTTGCGATATTGTTTTCTCTTTCAAAACCTATACGAGTTGAAAGGAGAGAGAGCGACCGCGCGTACGTCGCTTCCCGCGTTGCCATGCGAGGCAGGCGAGCTTCTAATTAGAAAATATACACACATACCGGCTTATAAATATAGGTTAGTTTTCTTCGGAGGGGAAGTAAAATTAAAGAAAAAAGAATGTGGACACACATACGTGACGCAGCCTCCATTTGTGATGGGAGGGGGTTGTTTTCTTGGAAAAATACCGACGGTGGGATGGCTCATAACTGTCAAACTGCTAATTGTGGCGCCATTATAGGGCACATACCCACGTGAAGTTCGTGCGCTCCGAATTTAAACTCCAAAGATTAGTTTGGGAAACCGTCGCAAATGAAAATGTCGCTCACGTATTTCGAAACTTTGCTGTACTTAATTTTATTTAACAGAGTCAAAATCAAATTAAGAAATAATCAAGCACATTTTAGTATGAAAAATAATATAATAACGAAATATGGAAATATATTACTGGCTGAAATTACATTTATATTCTGGAGCTTCTTTTTACACGGGGATACATTCAACATAGTACCGTGTAAAAAAAGGATACTAGAAAAATAACATTAATAAATAAGCTATATTGCATGAAAATTATTTATGTTTTTTTTAAATCGTTTCCAATTTATTGTAAGTGTTTTTTTTTTCTTTGATTAACATGACATCAAAATATTTAAATACATTACAATAAAAAAAGATACATAAAAAATCGTAACACCGAGTATTCTATATCACTTTCATAATATACTTATTAGGAGTCAAGTAAAAAAAAAATATTAAAAAATATTTTAATAATAACGAACTACATTGAACGACGTCAGTAGTTCTTATGAATCAACAAATGATAAAAGAGTTGTGGAAGATTTCCGGTTTACTTACCGTCGACGTACCAAAAACTGACCGAAATGAAGCGGAAAAGAACTTGTGAGTCACACGCGGAATAATTTCAGAAACGCAAAAATTCAAAAAAATCATAGCGATGATAAAAGGATACATAAAAAAATATTAGATATAATATGGTTTAGTTACAGATTACATTTTTATACTTAGAAAATATTTTATTTGATTTATCTTATATGTAGTTGGGCCTGCCATCTAATTACATGTACTCATTTAATTTTAATAAAATAACGAGACGCGCGACGGTTTAAACAATATTTAGAATAAAACGAGAAGTAATTAAAACGATGTTTTCGTTATTAATCAAAATTAAAGAAATAGGGATAAAACAAGGAGATAGTGGGAAGGAAAATAAGGAAATTGATGAGGAGTGGTGGAGGAGGAATGAAGAAAAGAAGGAGTAGAAAATTGTATTTGATTTGATGGCGAGAAATAAAGAGCAAAAAAAGGCAAAACGTCTATTCTCTGTTATTCTGAATCAAGCTTGTTAGCTCTCTTCCGTACCTGTTATATGGAGTGCCAAATATAATATCTAGACTATTAAAATTCTGCTTAAATGTTTCACATATACGAGAGATAGTATAATATTTCCGATGATTTGTTTTAATGTAGTATTTCCCTTTCTTTAATTAGTGGATAAATATATTTTTTAAGACAACCAACGGGCTTGTAAAAACTCTAATAAATTGGCATCACCATATATAATACAATGAATTAACTTTAGGTGATTCTGAACGAAAATATGAGACTAATTATTCATAGATGACACTTTTATAATTTTTTATAAAAAAATGCCATTTTTACGTTTATTTTCAATGGAAATTTTACAAATACCATAACAATATAATTTAGGTCATTTTCAATTAAAAAATTACTTATCTTGTTTTTTGTTTGGTTTAAAACAAATGTATTTCCAAATGAAGAGAACAATTGAAAACAACAATAAAAAAATGCAATAAATCAGAAAATAATGTATTTGCCTTCATTATTTTACAACAAAGGCACCTTTATTTAATATTTTATAAATTTATTGCTAAAAATTAGTATACATATTTAATAACAAGGAATAAGAAGAAGTGTTCTCTGTGTATGATAGTCTCCATCTAACATGGCTCAGCCTGTTCTAAGATGGAGATTTTTTATCTTTTAGAGCATTAGTAGTCGTATACTAATATAACAATAACAACAAAAACGAAAACTTCTTAATTTAAAATACCTAGCTAATCAAATGCAAGATATTAAAAATCGTTATGATACAAATATAAAATTTATATATGTGCCAAGAATACATGTTACTTAAACATAAATAATATAGTATAATATATAATTAAAAACAAATATAAAGCAATGAAATACAATTATATAAAGTACCTCGTTTTTTAATTCACATATATTTTTCAAAAAAATCTCTCGCTTCACTATATGTGCAGTTATTTTTATTTTAAAATTTGTTTCACATTTTGAGTCTCTTATATTTGGCAATAAATCATCAAATATTTTTGGAGCAATTACATTATATTGCTTTTTACCAAAGGCGGTTGATACAAATGGGACAATACAGTTAATTTGTGTTGCTGAACGAGTGTTTATATTTTGTTGGGTTCTTTTGACCTCACTTAATTTATCATAAAATTTAAGTAGTAGGCACCTCACAAACAATTGTCTTACATATTATATCTTTAGCGCAGCGAATAGATTTTCCGTTGGATACCTTGAGGGTTTTTTAAGAATGATCTTCATGATCCATTTTTGTGCCATTTCACTAGTTCAAGGATTAAACGAGAGCAACCTCCCCAAGCTAAATTGCAATATGATTGTTTGCTTTGGCAAAACGCAAAGTAAATTTAAAAGCAATATTTACGTCCAACCTGTCGAACCAGGACCACAAGAATGATAGGCGAACGCGCAAAATACTAGTCAACGAGTTGGATTTATTTCGACTCCGTTTCATTTTTCAGGATTTTTACCTGAAAGCAGCTGTGTATCACACACAGAACTGTATTTTTCATCTACCTGGATACCAGTGGTGAATGGTGATTTTATTTACATGTAAGCTATAAAAAATTCATATATATGTACCTACATAGAAGGTACATAATATAATGTAAGTAATATATACTATAAATTGATATTTTTCTGTGGTTCTGTGTGATACAACAACTCTCATCCATGAAATCAACTCAAACGATGTAACTTCATGATGTATTATATTGTATAGATATATTATCTTTTACTTTAATACATAACTCATGAAAAAATAGCACTATGAATTCAGTCGATATTAGGTATTCAATTGAAATGTCAACTGGCCGAATTGTTCTGAAATTAATAGTGCTAAAAACGGCTGCGTCGAGCGCCATATGTCCTGCAATATGACGCATGAAAGTAATTTTGGTCTTATGTCAAAAGTACTATCTCAAAGAAAAATAGCCCTTCAGAAATAATGTTTGAAATACTGTTTTCCAAATCAAGAATCTTAAAATTATTTATGTAATCTGCAAGTTTAATCTAGGAGAAAAAACCCGCACTGGGGTTAAGATATTCAAAATATAGTATACTTATTTGTGTGAAAAAATAAGCTGGAATAATCGGCTAGTTTCTTGGCTCACCGCAGGCGCTGGGCGTGCTTTTTTAGAGTGAAAAATTAATTAAACCATTAGAAAAATAAGCTTTTAGTGAAAATGATTTAAAATAAATGCTAAATATTTATTTGTTTCTGTAAATAAAGTTATGGTAAAACATTATTATAGTTATTCGATTATAATGCTAAGCTGCGCATAATCGCTTCTATACACGGTTCGCCCTAGCTAAAAACAGAGATACATAAAATTAGCAAACTCAATTAGCTTCCGTTAATGCTAATCAAATTTCATCGCAAATTTATAACGCTAATGCTAATTTTCTCATTACTTGACTCGTCGCCCCTGAGCTGTAGTTGTACAATTTATAAAATAATGTTTGAAATAAAAGATAAACGAGTGCTTATCTTGGGACAGTCGCATTGAACAATTTGAGTGTTATCGAAAAATCAATCATTTTATCACAATAAAAAATTTACATACAAAAATATTTGTCCTGTTCCGTATGGCGGAGGTCCTATCATTAAATAATGAAAAGAGATAAGAGATATTTTTTTAATATTTGATACCGGTAAAAAATAGTATGTAATTTTCACTGAAATGAATTGAATATAGACGTTATTCGACCAACAAGACCCAGATTGTGTACAACAAATCCCGTCCGGGGCGTTATGCTGGACTCCTCTGTCTCGAGAATCGTATGCGACTTATGTAAATTGACGAGTGACAGTATTCTTAAACCACCTATGCGACTGAAGTCGATCAAAAACTAGTCGAGTGCTTCAAAGCACTCGACATTTACAATCGAATGCGACATCGTATCTTCAACTGTAAGACTTTCTTCGGGTAAAATGATCGCCCATAGAATTAAGAAGAGTCCAGAAACCGCATACTCACATTAAACAGAAGGCGACTCAACTACTCGTAAATGAGTAGGTTTACGTTTTGACCCATTAGTTTCTTTGTAGACGTCGCTCAGTACGCAATTCCTGATTCAAATTTAACCACGCAGTGTTGTGTCCTTTTAAAGTGTAGAAATACTGCTAGGATCTTAAAGATCACATTTAATGTGTAATTATCAAACGAATGTGTTTGTCACAAATGCATTACTTAAAAAATGAATAATTTTTCCATCTGTCAGATTGTCGAAAAAACAAAATGAAAATTTTGTAAGTGTTGCCAGGGTAGTAAATTTTTTAACCCTACTTTGCTCATATAATAAGAGAAATAGTGAAAATTGAACCTCGGATTAAACAATTCTATCGTGAACATTTGACCGACATTATCTTTAAAACATAAAATATACTGTGCGGTTCAAATCGGAAAAGAATCTAGTGATCTAGGTAGGATAATTTGTGGAGTTCCGCAGGGGTCAATCCTTGGTCCACTCTTGTTCCTTATTTATATTAATGAAATCACTAAGTGGGGGTTAAAGGGGACTCTTCAATTGTATGCCGATGATACTGTCATTTTTTATCATAATAGTAACCTAAAAGAACTAGAAAAAATAATGAAGACAGATTTCGATAGTCTTGCCGACTGGATGCGATTAAACAAATTAAGTTTGAATATGAAAAAAACATCATATATGATTTTTGGGAACAAACAGGATTTGAAAATTAATATTTCTCTAGGAACTGGCTATATTGAAAAGACCAATGTTACTAAATACTTAGGACTATATGTTGACTCTCAACTTTCATGGAAATACCAATATGAACATGTTAAATCAAAAATAGTACCCGTAACTGGCGTTTTGCATAGACTTCGTGGTCTGCTTCCTCACTCTGTTTTGTTTGCCGTCTATTACGCTATGATACATTCTCACCTATCCTATTTATGCTGTATTTGGGGTTTCGCTAACAAAAACCAGATCTCTGAGATTCAAGTTCTTCAAAACCGAGCTCTGAGAAGCATTCTTGGTTTGAAATGGGATTCCCATGTCAAGGATATTTATCGTAACACAAAAATACTTCCTTTCAAGGTAATGGCACTGTATGACATCACTAACACTATTTCAAACATCATAAACTTTTCTGCTCACACAAATTTAAAACTTACATTTAATCATGAAATTCACAACTATAATACACGACATGCAAAAAATCTTCACATTTCTAAATTTTGTTCCACGAAGTTCGGCAAAAGGTCTCTGGAATACATTGGTCGTATACAATTTAATAAACTGCCTGATGACCTTAAAAATGAAATGTCGAGTGGTAAATCTCAAAGACCAGAAATGAAGACCTATTTCTTGAATCTTTTTGAAAGTGATAGTTTTTAGCTCAGTTTCTGTGAATAGTCTATGTATTGTGTTTTAGGTTTAAATGTTTTTCTTTTCTTTTTTTAATATTAAGTTCACAGAATGTTTAAATGTTTTTATTTTCTTTTTTAATATTAATTTCACAGAATGTTTAAATGTTTTTCTTTTCTTTTTTAATATTAAGTTCACAGATTGTTTAAATGTTTTCTTTCCTTTTTTAATAATAAGTTCATAGATTGTTAAAATTTGTTTAAATTTTTATTGTTTAAATGTATACTATGTATTGTTACAAGAAATGTACTATTTTTTTTATGTACCGTCCCAAATGAGTTTTCTCGTACAACTCCTGGGAATATAATATCATGATATTCATGTCTTATATGTTTTATTAATAAATAAAAAAAAAAAAATAAAAAAAAAAAAATATTATTTACATGATATAAAAATATCGGTTTTATGTAAAATAAAATTTGTTTCATATTTTAAGTTCAAAGTTCATTAATTCAATTACTCTTATTAAATGACCCTTTACTTATCTACTCTGTTGTGTCAATCAATGTTTCCGCGTGCACAATAAAATTTTAGAAAAATTAACAAATAGTTTTTTTTTACCTTACATTTGTGTTACGGTTATATTCTTTGCGATCTGGCAGTATTACTCGGTGACTTCAAGTATGCGCGCGGCGAAAGTGAGGCATGGCGGGGGAATTATTGGACACAGTCCGATGTATTCAAATATGATTCTACGCTTCTTCTGGACTATTCTTAATTCAGTGCGATCGCCATTCGTCTTTGAATTATTTTATATATTATTTTTTTTGGGAAAGAAAGGATATGGATAGAAGTTATAAGCAATATACCACAACACCCAGTCCAATATAGAAAAAAATCTTTCTTGGATTTTTTCTTGCAACTGGCGGGAATCGAACCCGCGACGCCAGTTTCACAGTTAGGCGTTTACCTAAATGCGCCACGGCGCTGTGTATTTTAATTCAATTTTAACTAATATAAGTTTTAATTAATAACTTATTTCTAACCGCTTCGGAAATGAAAGACGATTTTAAAATATTTTATCCTTCGTTAGTGTTAAAATGCGTATTTACCTCTTCTGGCTCTTTCTAGAGCATATAGGACATGCTCGACGGATGCACTCCCGGTTCTAACGAGCTTGTTTCCTTTGGATCTGGAGGTTCAGCGACGATCTGCAAATTTCCACCAAAAAATAAGGCGTTCCTCTGTTATTGGTGGCGTCCGTCTACTTCCAACTGAAGGAATGTCTCAATCGAATATAAAAAAAGACTAAATGCTCTTCTTAATGCTTGGCAATCGCGATGGGAATCTTTTCCTTCAGGGAGGGTTACCTTTATTTTTTTTCCTTCAATCCGTCAGCGCTTAGAATCTTCTTGGGTTACCCTCGATCACTGGACTAGGCAGTTTTCATCAGGTCATGGTAAATTTAATCAAAAATTATTTGTTTTTTTAATATTGTTGACTCCCCTTCGTACTGCTGCGGATATCCTAACCAATCTTCTGAACACATCCTGTGGTCTTGTCCCTTTCCCTTTCTCTATGATTACCAATTGGAGGTTCTCGCTACTATCCGTGGCCCTGTTATAGGTCCTGTCGGATATACAGATCTGATGGCTTCCAAAAAGGATTTCAAGGCTTTTCATACATGAACTTATTAATTTTTATTGAACACACAAACATATTATTTGTGTGCTGTAATAAAAACAATATACTTATATTTAATTTGTAAGTTGTTTATCACATATTTATTAACCTTCGGATTGAATTAAAAAAAAAAATTTTCGTAAATGTTTTTTCCTAGATAATATTTTTTTGATAAATGATAATTGAGATATGGTTTCGTAGGAACTCACTCTGTAAGAAAAGAGATTAATAAAAAATATGCCACATACACAGCGAGTATTAAATGAAATAATACATAATGAAAAAACATAAAAATATCGAGATATTTAGATTTTTTTATTGATTGAATTTAAGGAGATTGTCATTAATTTTTACTTCGTTTTTAATTTTTTTATATGCATTTAACTATATATATATACTTACATATTTTTTTATTATATCTTTTACTCAGTGGCGGTATTTCCATAGAAGCCCATAAGCCGGGCTTGCCTATTAATTTTATTTCAAAATAATCAAATCTGAACCAAACGCTTAAAAATAATTCATTTCGTTGTTTAAATTTCGCGCCGCATGAGAATTAGAGATCTGTTCGACGTTGGTATTGTTTGCATCCCGAGATCCGAACCGCGTGAAATCTGTGTGCGCGAACGACACTATGTCTTCTTATCTTGCTCACGCACGTGGGCTTCTTATGGGGCTTATTTCACGGTGCAACTCGCATGTGATGCAAACAGTAAACTCATCAAATGTTTGTCTGTATATGTTGAGTTTTATATGGGAATCTGAAGCCAGCTTCTTTAGGGTAAAGTTGGCAGAGAGCGCCTCTCGTATTTCGTATCGAACAAACTTTACGATTGTTTATTATGCTCTTTTTTACGGAATTTGATAATTTTAAACGGTTTTTTTTATTTTAATTGTATAAAGACCCGTACTGGTTAAAATTTACGATAATTTACTTCATTTTGTGCAAACGTCATATATAAAATGAATTCGGATATGGCCGACGTTTCTTTTTTATTTGCCTATCTACTTTCCTTTTTTCTATATCTTCTATCAATTATAATTTATATTTATGTATCTATGGGTTCCGATGACTATTATTCAACTCTACGCACGCCATATTATATTGATGTTACTTATTGGTAATGGTTGATATCTGAGGAATTCCTTTATATAAAATAATATTGTGTTTTATTGATTTCGTTTATTTAAACGACCTCAGAAAGATTATCCTATGCATATTAAAAAAAAATATTGTTATTCGTCATAATATGCCTTTTGGATGCTTTGTAGACTGTACAACTGTAGTGAAGAAAGCTCACATCATGTTTTCACACAAATGAATTCATCATCATTTCTTTTTCCGCACCAAATGGTGCATAGAGTACTGCAATCGCAGTGTATCTTGATCATTTTTGCTACATAAAGGTAAGATGATCAGTCTTACGCTTCAAGTACCAGTCCAGGGACTATGACACATTCTAGTGTAAAAACACCTTTTTAAATAAATATTTCATATCAACCATGTCGGGAATCGAACCCGAGACCTTTTACATGGTAGTTCAATGCGCT